>NC_053393.1:32199857-32271160 GCF_905171765.1 Bufo bufo
GTTTGGACACTCAGTTGCACCTGGTAACCTCCATCACATGGTCTGGTATAGGTGTGGCTCACGGCCTGGCCTCATTCACATTGCACTGCCACAGTATTCATGCTGGGCCTTTGTGTGGAGGCTTGGCTGTGTGCTGAATTACAACACCCCCAGACTGTGTTCACACCATAGTTAGAGCAGCGGCTAGGACCCTCTGCCATGCTGAGTGACCGTGACGTGGTGCAGTGATGGGCTCTGATATCTTCCTTACTGGAACATATTGGCGGAAGTCTCAGCTTTTAATACCTGCATGTATGACTCCCCTGTTTAGTCAGTAGCATTTCTTGTTGGTGCAAATCCTCTCTTTGTTTCCTATGTTTATTTGCTACATTCTGTGTAGTTTGCTCTTGTGGTGCATGTGGACCGCGTCGACGTCCTCCATTGTATGCATATTTTGCTGGGGTTAGTCGATTATTGCGGTCCACATGCGGTGGGGCTGCTCCTCCATTAAATAGACACGCCACAGTGTCAGGGGCTGAGCAGCTCCTCCAGAATTGCCACTTCATTTCTGTGTTTTTGTCTTGTTAGATTTGGGTGTGTTTGGACACTCAGTTGCACCTGGTAACCTCCATCACATGGTCTGGTATAGGTGTGGCTCACGGCCTGGCCTCATTCACATTGCACTGCCACAGTATTCATGCTGGGCCTTTGTGTGGAGGCTTGGCTGTGTGCTGAATTACAACACCCCCAGACTGTGTTCACACCATAGTTAGAGCAGCGGCTAGGACCCTCTGCCATGCTGAGTGACCGTGACGTGGTGCAGTGATGGGCTCTGATATCTTCCTTACTGGAACATATTGGCGGAAGTCTCAGCTTTTAATACCTGCATGTATGACTCCCCTGTTTAGTCAGTAGCATTTCTTGTTGGTGCAAATCCTCTCTTTGTTTCCTATGTTTATTTGCTACATTCTGTGTAGTTTGCTCTTGTGGTGCATGTGGACCGCGTCGACGTCCTCCATTGTATGCATATTTTGCTGGGGTTAGTCGATTATTGCGGTCCACATGCGGTGGGGCTGCTCCTCCATTAAATAGACACGCCACAGTGTCAGGGGCTGAGCAGCTCCTCCAGAATTGCCACTTCATTTCTGTGTTTTTGTCTTGTTAGATTTGGGTGTGTTTGGACACTCAGTTGCACCTGGTAACCTCCATCACATGGTCTGGTATAGGTGTGGCTCACGGCCTGGCCTCATTCACATTGCACTGCCACAGTATTCATGCTGGGCCTTTGTGTGGAGGCTTGGCTGTGTGCTGAATTACAACACCCCCAGACTGTGTTCACACCATAGTTAGAGCAGCGGCTAGGACCCTCTGCCATGCTGAGTGACCGTGACGTGGTGCAGTGATGGGCTCTGATATCTTCCTTACTGGAACATATTGGCGGAAGTCTCAGCTTTTAATACCTGCATGTATGACTCCCCTGTTTAGTCAGTAGCATTTCTTGTTGGTGCAAATCCTCTCTTTGTTTCCTAAATCTTTACTGGTTGCATAGACAGTTTTTCTAAGGCTGTATATATAGATTTAGGCCATACAATGGTTGCCTTTCTCGGTCTCTTTGTAGCTGATTCAAGCAAACTTTCCAATTTGTCCAAACAGGTTCAAATTCTCTCCCCCAGCTGCCCAGGAGAGGGGTGTAGTAGTCTTTTAACAGAATGCCACTCGGTCTCAGACGTATGGCAGAGTACCTGACCCCTATCCCTGGCCAAGTGCAGTGAAGCCCACAGTCAACATACACACGTTACCTTAAATGGCTTTTTGTCCATGCACTGTCCCTTGAACGGTAAAGTTCAATACTTTTCTCCCTCATAAGTTGTCTTGTTTTAGAGTCACTTTTCTAGATGCTCTTGGCTTGCATGGGTGGTGTGTCCCTGACTGATACATCTCCTTGAAACTGTCGCTGCAAACACAGAATACAGTTCCTCCTTCATCAGCTACCTCTAGCAGACTCTCAACTGCTCCCAGATCAGAGAAGTGGGGCCAGCCCACAACTAGCAACTGAATTTTGAGCCTTTTCTTCCATATACAGTACAAGTCTTAGGATCACAGAACACACAGTGAAATCACATCATCCACTTTAGCTGTGAATCATCCGAGTCCATCTCAATATAATGTTTTGTGACACAGAAAAACACATACAGGCAGTTTGGGTACACCTATTCATTTAAAGGGTAACTGTAATTTTTTATTATTTTTTTTTTGCTAATAGGTAGGGATAGGGAACATTTTTCTAATATAATTTATTTAGGTAAGACATTTATTTATAGTGGAAAACTTGGGCTGAAATGTCCCTTAGCAGTTTTCTTTTTCAGAGCACTTGCTAAGGGACATCCGTATAACTAAGGCCACTTTCTCACGTTTGGTGTGGTTCAAACACACCGATAATACAAACGTCTGCATCCATTCAGAACTGATCCATTTGTATTATCTTTTACATTGCCAAAACGGATCCGTCTTGAACACCATTAAAAGTCAATGGGGGGCGGATCCGTTTTGCATTGATGTCTCCGCATCGTCATCTCCAGAGCGGAATGGAGACTGATCGGAGACAAACTGATGCATTCTGAGCGGATCCTTATCTATTCAGAATGCATTAGGGCAAAACTGATCCGTTTTGGACCGCTGGTGAGAGCCCTGAACGGATCTCACAAGCAGAAACCAAAACGCCAGTGTGAAAGTAGCCAAATAGCGCAGTGCTGCGCGGTCTAGGAAGATTGGGAGACGGGCTGGGAGCTGGGGGGCGTCTGCCCTCACGGCTCCCTCACATAGTGAGGGTGATACAGTGATATAACTAGATTAAATATACATTAATATATAAATATCTACGCTTCGTTCCTGCTCACTGATCAGTGTGGCCAGCGCTGTCGGTGAGCTCTTCTTCAGTACTCCCGCCATGCTGTGTAATGAACCAGCCCCCGGGAGTGATGCCTGTGTGAGCGGTAAGTGCTCACTATAGGCAGTGCAGAGAGGCAAGAGGAAGCTCCTCTACTGTATATAGGGACAGTTATAGTATTTCTGTGAGCGGTAAGCGCTAGGTACAGGCAATGCAGAGAGGCAAGAGGAAGCTCCTCTACTGTATATAGGGACAGTTATAGTATTAGTGTGAGCGGTAAGCGCTCACTATAGGCAGTGCAGGGAGGCAGGAGGAAGCTCCTCTACTGTATATAGGGACAGTTATAGTATTGGTGTGAGCGGTAAGCACTCACTATAGGCAGTGCAGGGAGGCAGGAGGAAGCTCCTCTACTGTATATAGGGACAGTTATAGTATTGGTGTGAGCGGTAAGTGCTCACTATAGGCAGTGCAGGGAGGCAGGAGGAAGCTCCTCTACTGTATATAGGGACAGTTATAGTATTGGTGTGAGCGGTAAGCGCTCACTATAGGCAGTGCAGGGAGGCAGGAGGAAACTCCTCTACTGTATATAGGGACAGTTATAGTATTGGTGTGAGCGGTAAGCGCTCACTATAGGCAGTACAGGGAGCCACTAAGCCCTGCCGTCTAAAAAGTCGCATATTTTTGATCAAATATGGTGTTTGCCATAATTTGCAACTCTTTTCTTTCTTTAATAAATCCCCTCTGTGGTGCCCTAAATCTAAAAATTCAAGCAATAGTAGCCAGCTGAGAACTTGTTCAACCAAAATCTACAGTATCTTACCCACCTCCACCATGGGCATGTATGCTCGGAAAGCCTTATTTCAGTAGAGAGAGGACTAAGCTGCTGCCAGAACCTCAACATCTGCCATCGAGGGACACTCAGGAGTTCCCAATATATATTAGTTTGCCTGCTAATCCAGTGGGTTCAGCCAACCTTTATCTCTAATGCATGGCTCCACAATTTACCACATGATAAAACCAAATTCATGTCACACAGTGGAAAAATTGATCAAAACTGGTGTAAAGTTGAACTGGCTAAGTTGCCCATAGCGACCAATTATAGCTGACTTTTCATTTTTCAAAGCTCCTTTGAAAAATAAAAGGTGGAATTAGATTGGTTGCTATGGGCAACTAAGCCAGTTCAACTTTACACCAGTTTTGAAAAATCTCCTCCATAATGTCTATCGACTCAATAGCTTCGCATATCATCTTGACTTCAGCAGTTTGTGTTATTTTAAGAACGTAGGATTCAGATAAGAGATATTTTATCTTTTCCTCTAAAAATGATGCAGTTGAATATTTATATTTTAAGCTTCATCCGCAGGATAAATTTTCACCTTCGAGTGAGAATAGGCCTACATATATTTACAGACACATTTTATATTTCCTTCTAACAGGAAGAACACCACGTGCAAGACCGTCATTTACAGTCATTCAACAGAAGCAAAAACGAACAAGTCAATGTTGTTATCAACCCGGTGCTGGGGAAGATTAGCACTAAATGGTCGGTGAAGCATAAGGGAATTGTGTTATAAGCAATTATCCAGTATCATTGGACAGGTGACTCCTGCGGCTGGCTGCAACTCAACGAACATAGAGCCTTTGGAAGGTAGGCTATAGACAATGCTATGATCAGAGGTGTAAATGGAAGCTTGTTGGCCCCATTGAAAATCTGTAACAGGGCCAAGTGTCGGACTGGTCCACCAGAGGATCATCAGCTGGGCCCAGGTCTGATATCATAGTGAGCCCCAAAGGTCCAGGAGGAAAAAAAAACATTTGGATGGCCTTTGGAGACAATACACTTTGGCTCTTTGAATCAAAACCTATTAGACCTTATTGATGGTATGGGATTGGGCTTCAAGGATATTTTTCTCTGGCGGACCCAAGGAACTTCTGCTGACCTTGACAGGGCCCTCACCTATGAAGTGCCATTTATATGGAAAAAGGACATACAGTATGTGCCCCCTTAGCCTCCACAGTACTGGTGCAGATGCTACCTCGGCATTCCTATAGCTACAACCCTGATTATGATGAATAGTGAAGTGAAAGAGGAAATAGTACACAACTGCTTTTTCCTCTTTTTCTTCATGTCAAATAGTGTTGAGCGTGAATATTCGAAAAGCAATTTTTTATCGCGAATATCGGCACTTCGAGAATTTGCGAATATTTAGAATATAGTGCTATATATTCGTAATGACGAATATTCTTTTTTTTTTTGTTTGTTTTTTAACACAGTACACATCAGGTGATCATCCCTCCCTTCTTCTAGCTTTTGGGCCAATGAGAAGGCTTTGTCACAGCTTAGCAACATCCCTAGCAACCAATAGAAAAGTTGGCTACCACACGCCGGTATTTAGCACGCATTACGCAAATAATATATTGCTGATTTTTGCAATCAAGAATATAATCTCAAATTCACAAATATATGATGAATATTCTACAAAATATTTGCGAAATATTGCGAATTCGAATATTTCCCCTGCCGCTCATCATGAATGTCAAACAGGTTATTGGTAGATACGGTCATTGGTAGATTGGTGTTCCTTAGATTCACTAACGGAAATTATTATGAGGTTCTCCATCCATCTATGGAGAGTATGAGCACATACACTTTATTATCTTCGTGGACACATCATCAGTAAGGTCTAATAGGTTATTGGTGAATCATCTCATATAAACAAAAGAAACCCTATTGGTAGATGCTTTCTCCAAAGTCATCCTTAAATTAGGTTGTGTTCTTCTGGACCTTTGAGGTTCATCAATATCTAAAAGCCTTTGTCCAATGAGGCATCTTCAAAACTGAAGGACCAGTTTGACACCAGGTGTGGTAATAAATGATGCCCTCATGTCCCTCATTTATAATTAACAATGAGCAAAACTGCTTTATTTCCATTTCAGCTCATCTAGGCACTGATTTGTGTTTTGAATAACATTTGAAATAAAGTGCAAATTAATGTATTTAGGATTTGTGTGCTTCGGTTGCCCTTGTGTCAACATAGGAAATACCAATGGACCGGAATTTGTAACCTGAATACGTTATATGTGGTCAAAAGAACTAGCATATGTCTTTTTTTTTCTCCAAGGACTTTACAAAAGACCATGGGACATTCATTATGTGGGGAGGAAAGATTTTTTAGATACTGTATCTATATTGGAAAGGACTGCAAGGGGAATGGCTATCAGGGCACATAGCTGAGAGGTCGGGGCACTTGTGGCCGTAACTCCGCCCCTGGGCACTTGCAAAAGCTAATTTGCATAACTTTATAAAGTACTTTTTTCAGGATCTCTACATGGGACAGACACAAGAGAGATACTATTTTAATGGGGGGCAAACGGGGGTTTCTGGGAAAAAATATATGCAAATTAGAATTTCTTAATTCTAATGACATAAGAGAGGCTTAAAGGGAATTTTTCACCTACACTCAGCATTTTAGACCACTCAGGTCGTGTTAAAGAACGTTTTTCCCAATTAAAATTGTAACTCTCTTATGTCCGTCCCATGTAGAGATCCTAAAAAAATACTTTATAAAGTTATGAAAATTACCTTTTGCAAGTACCCAGGCCCCTCAGCTATATGCCCAGATAACCACTCCACTTGCAGTCCTCCTACTCTGGCTTGGAGATCTCATGTGAGCACTGGCCACCGCCGAGCCCATGCATGCCCACTGCTCTACCCACTGTGGGGGGAAACCCTGGTCTTAACAGCATGCATACGCAGGCCGGGCAGTGACCTGTGTTCATGCGAGATCTCCAAGCCAGAGGAGGAGGACGCAGTAGCATAGGAGGGCAGGCCAGAAGATTGCAAGGGGAGCGGTTATCAGGGCACGTAGTTGAACGGGCCTGGGTACTTGTGGAGGCTAATTTTCATAACTATATAAAGTACTTTTTCAGGATCTCTACATGGGGCGGACACAAGAGAGGTACTATTTTAATGGGGGGGGGGGGGGCAAAAATTCTATAACGTGATCTGAGTCGTCTAAAATGCTCAGAGTAGGTGGCAGACTCCCTTTAAGCCTCTCTGATGACAGCAGAATTAAGAAATTCTAATTTGCATATATTTTTTCTCAGAGACCCAGCACTACCTGGCGTACACCTCATGCATTTTACGCACTCTCCATAATGAAAAAGTGTACCCACCAGACTACCCATATATATTTCCCAGAAAACCAATGGGGAGTACAGTTTCACCACAATATGCAATCTTTTCATGGTCAAGTTTGAAAGTGACTTTCTCTCCTGCTAAACCACCGGTACTCTGCCTACTGTTGTTACATTGATAATATGTTTAGTATCTGGACTCTAGTCGGATCTGCTAGTGACAGTTACTGGGAAAGAGCTGCAGCGGAAATGATATGTCCTCTGATCTGTGATAGGGATAGAGCTGCACCATATGGGTCACACCCCCTGAGTTGTGATAAGAAGAAAGTTGCAGATTAAAGAACACAACTACTGAGCTGTGATAGGGAGAGAAATGCAGCAGAAAGGATATACACCCTGAGAAAGCTTTGTTAAAAGGAGATTGTCATGTTCTTTTTGTCGCCTGATTTTAATTTTTTACATTAGTAAAGGGAAAAATTCTTTAAGGAATGTGCTCTCCAGACCTGGTGGGGGCATTACAACCATGGACCAGAACTCAATAACAGGACAATAAAAATGTCACACTCCATATTAGAGATGAGCGAATCAACTGTAACCAATTCAATTTGGGCTAGAAATGAACAATCCAATTCTAAACGTATTGGATTCATTGTGAATTTCACAAAAAGTCCATCTGCCAAATGAACCCAGAGTTTTGGTGATTTGTTTTGAATGAATTGCATAAAAACAGCGCTCAGCTCCATTTTATGTATTGTATGTTAGCGGAAAAAAAATCATGTGTGATACCTTCATGTTATCATCATCTTACCATCATGTTCCATATCATATGGCTGCTGCTTCTACTGCTGCCACCACACCTGCTACTCTCTTCTGCTAATCCCCCTACTGCCACATCCATTACTCCTGTTGCTGCTACTACCAGTACTGCTACACAGTTGCCACTACTACTACCCCAACATACCCACACACCTACTTGCTGCCATGTTTGTTCCATCCTATGCTGCTAGCACTACTATTGCCACCACTAGAACATGCCACAGTTTCTTCTGATAATTAACACTTGGGTGTATTTATGTATGCGTAGTGATTCTATACCTTGTAGTGCAGAATTTGTTTAAACGCTATCTGCCCCAAATGAGGGACAATTTTTAGAAAGTTTCTAACATGAAAAAGCATAACATGACTCTGGTGGTGCTACTGCTAAGCAAGCTACAGGGACAGTATAAGTATAAAAAACCTGACTCGATATATATTGCAGCATCAAAGTGTGGAGTGAATGTTGTCTACTTTGTGTATTTTATTCTCAAAAGCTGTTGCAAAGTTTTTTTAAATAAATATGTAAGTAAGTATACTAATCCTGGCCAAACACTTCTTTCCATAGCAACCGTATATTGTAGTGGATCTTGTCCAATTGCTACCACCACTACCTCCACGCAGCCACACATCTTCTGGCTTGTCCATACTGTGTTGCTGCCGGTTGTACTGCTGCTACTGCTACCCCTACTGTCACTACTACTACTACCCCAACACTGCTGCAATTCTTCTTCCTTGTACCAGGTTCTATGCTGTACTGATGCTGCTGCTGCTCCCAGAAAAGGGATAATTTTTTTCCCATGGCTTATGTAAAAATCTAAAGCTATTGTTTCTTCACTCTTCTGGAACACCTCCACCAGCTGTAATGACCGGCGTCACGCAAAGGGAGGGAAATGGGAAGGCCCTGTACAAGGGAGAGGGAAAGATGGTGACCCCTGACTCACCTTGCGGCTGGCACCTGACTGCCCTGACGTCCCTAGACGGGTTCCTCACCCGTACGCCGATCACGTGCCTAAACCCTGGCTTTCCCTAAGATGAGCCCTGAGTAGTGAACGGGGCGGTGGGATCACTAGTCCGCACCACTGACACTAAGAGGAAAACACCAAGGAGAGGACAGACAAAACAGACAAACATATAATCCCAGGTGGACGACAACAGCAGACCACCAAGGCCCAACAGGGATCCGGAGGGTAACGTTTTGGAACAACAACCAGGGAACACAGCTACACAGCTCCAGTGGGTCAGTATAGAAGTCCAGGCAGGAAGCTCTATATCTGGCAACCAGAGAAGTGAGAGATGGGAATATAAGGAGGTTGGGATTGCTGGACAAGAAACAGCTGAGGAGGAGAAGCTACGGATCCTCTGCGACTTCCTGACCCCGGGTATAACGGAGTCAGACGTGGCTCTTGACACCCTCGTGACAGTACCCCCCCTTCCACGAGGGGCCTCCGGACACTCAGGACTAGGTCTCTCAGGATGAGAGGCATGAAGAGCCCGAACTAACCTGTCGGCGTTTACCTCAGACGCTGGAACCCACATTCTTTCCTCGGGACCGTAACCCCTCCAATGCACCAGATATTGAAGAGAGCGGCGGACCAGACGAGAATCTACAATTTTGGATATCTGATAACTCTAGATTACCATCCACGACAACAGGAGGGGGTGGCAGCGGTGATGGTTCTAGAGGTGGAACATACTTTTTGAGTAACGACTTATGGAAGACGTTATGAATTTTAAAAGTCTGAGGTAGCTCCAGGCGAAAAGCCACGGGGTTAATGATGGCTACTATTTTGTAGGGACCAATAAACCTAGGACCCAGTTTCCAAGAGGGAACCTTTAATTTAATATTCCTAGTAGATAACCACACATAGTCATTCACTCCTAGGTCCAGACCTGGCGACCGTTTTTTATCAGCCATGCATTTATATTTACCTCCCATATTTTTCAAATTAGCTTGCACTTTCTGCCATACAGAAGAAAGAGATGACGAAAACCGTTCCTCTTCGGGAACCCCAGAAGACCCCCCCTCTTTGAAAGTACAGAATTGGGGATGAAAACTATATGCACCAAGAAATGGTGACTTGCCAGTAGATTCCTGACGGTGATTATTTATGGCAAACTCGGCTAACGGTAAATATGATGACCACACCTCTTGGTTTTCAGACACAAAACATCTTAGATATGTCTCAAGGTTTTGGTTGGTACGCTCAGTCTGTCCATTCGACTGAGGATGGAAAGCTGAGGAAAAGGACAAGTGTACCCCCAAACAGGAACAAAAAGCTTTCCAAAATTTAGAAATAAACTGGGTTCCCCGATCCGAAACAACATCGGAAGGGACCCCGTGAAGCTTCACGATTTCACTGATAAATACCTGAGCAAGAGTCTTAGCATTAGGTAGTGCGGGTAACGCAATGAAGTGTACCATTTTGCTAAACCTGTCCACTACTACCAAAATAACAGTTTTACCCTCAGACAAAGGTAAGTCAGTGATAAAATCCATTGACAGATGTGTCCATGGCCTATTGGGAATGACAAGTGGCAATAAAGACCCTGCAGGATGTGTATGAGAGACTTTCGAGCGCGCACAAGTAGAACAAGAAGACACAAAATCCATTACATCCTGACGCAACTTTGGCCACCAAAAACGACGAGACAATATCTCCAAGGTTGCTTTACTACCCGGGTGCCCAGCAAGTGCCGAATTATGATGTTCCTTTAATAATTCGAGACGCAGGTTTAACGGTACAAACTATTTCTCTGAGGGGCAAGAGACCGGGGCGTCCCCCTGGGCCTCTAACACCTTCCCCTCCAGAACAGAGTGTACCGCAGAGACAACCACTCCTCTTTGTAGAATGGGTACCGGATCACTCACATTACCCCCTCCAGGGAAACAACGAGATAGTGCATCTGCCTTGGTATTTTTTGCCCCAGGACGATAGGTAATAACAAAGTTAATATTGGATTAAGGAGGATTTGGCGTCACTCAATATCTGGCATTGATACAGGCAAAAAGCAAAGAGTGGTTTCAAAAAGTATTATTTAATAACTCACAACATGTTGTGTAAAATACATAAAATATAAAACACACTAAAAATTGCACATATACCCTATTAGGACCACCATGTGATGATATTCAATCTCTATAGTCCTTGTTAAAATCCATAATAGGTCATATTAAAGTCCATAATGGGTCATATGGTGATAACCAAGTGAAGTAGATACAGTTAGTATTGGTGTGGAAAGCGCTATATCGATTGCAAGTGTACTTTACCACTCCTAATAGTCGGGTCGTTACTTGGCTGTGAGCCACAGGAATCGCTCCTGTTAGTCGTCCGGCTGTTTAGCTGTAAGCTGCAAGGACCTTTGGAGGCGTGCTCGCCTGTTGACGATTCCCCGTATTGCTGAATGTACTCTGACCTTCCAGGACCTGACGGTGGCGTCCCACGTGGTTTCAGTCGGATAGGTCAGGTGACTTCCTGTTTCAAGCGGGGTTTTCAAATAGTTGTAAAGTTCACTTATAGTTGTAAGCGTCTTCCTTATCTTGTCCCACACTGTCTGCCAATCATACGCGTTTCGGGATGAAATCCCTTCCTCAGTGGTACAGACAGTGGGATAAAAATGTCCTTTTTATATCATCTATAATTGATGAACTGCATGCTGGGACAGTGGGGGACTTGGAAGACCAGGAAATGGATTTTTAATAGTGGTTCATTCATAATCATACAAAAGACAATATTTTCAACACTGTGTGTATGAATTTTGTTGATCTTTTCAAAGTATAGTGCTCTATAGATGCCCCAAACATATAAAGTACATAAATTTATTAAGTATAACATATATAGAAATATATATAAAAAACGCATATGCGCACTAGCGATTTCAGTGCGCTTTCAGTAATTTTAAGACCATATAAAACAAAATAAAAGCAATGGTAATCAATGGAATTATTCTTGAATCAATAGTTTCTCAGATACTTCTTCATTAAAAACATCATTCACCCAATTAAAATAATAAATATTCATAGTATTGTATTAAAAACATGTCTGTATATAGTAAAACATGTCTATATATAATAAAACTCCCGACATTTTGAAATTCACAAAAAACGCACCTGCGGTTTTGATGCGTTTTTGGTTTGTTTTCGCTAAAAACACTTAGTATGAGATGAGGGTAGTGGTAAGGATGTAAGGGAACGTTTCCTATGTTATACAGCACAATAGAGTTCAATCATAATGTCCATATTTGTAGTTAAACCTTGATAGTGTTGGTTTTCAGACACAAAACATCTTAGATATGTCTCAAGGTTTTGGTTGGTACGCTCAGTCTGTCCATTCGACTGAGGATGGAAAGCTGAGGAAAAGGACAAGTGTACCCCCAAACAGGAACAAAAAGCTTTCCAAAATTTAGAAATAAACTGGGTTCCCCGATCCGAAACAACATCGGAAGGGACCCCGTGAAGCTTCACGATTTCACTGATGAATACCTGAGCAAGAGTCTTAGCATTAGGTAGTGCGGGTAACGCAATGAAGTGTACCATTTTGCTAAACCTGTCCACTACTACCAAAATAACAGTTTTACCCTCAGACAAAGGTAAGTCAGTGATAAAATCCATTGACAGATGTGTCCATGGCCTATTGGGAATGACAAGTGGCAATAAAGACCCTGCAGGATGTGTATGAGAGACTTTCGAGCGCGCACAAGTAGAACAAGAAGACACAAAATCCATTACATCCTGACGCAACTTTACATCCATTACACAAAATCCATTACATCCTGACGCAATATCTCCAAGGTTGCTTTACTACCCGGGTGCCCAGCAAGTGCCGAATTATGATGTTCCTTTAATATTTCGAGACGCAGGTTTAACGGTACAAACAATTTCTCTGAGGGGCAAGAGACCGGGGCGTCCCCCTGGGCCTCTAACACCTTCCCCTCCAGAACAGAGTGTACCGCAGAGACAACCACTCCTCTTTGTAGAATGGGTACCGGATCACTCACATTACCCCCTCCAGGGAAACAACGAGATAGTGCATCTGCCTTGGTATTTTTTGCCCCAGGACGATAGGTAATAACAAAGTTAAACCTGGTAAAAAATAGCGACCACCTAGCTTGTCTAGGGGTGAGACGCTTAGCTGATTCGAGGTACAGAACGTTTTTGTGGTCCGTAATCACAGTGACGGGGTGGATTGCCCCCTCTAAAAAGTGACGCCATTCTTCAAACGCTAGTTTAATAGCTAATAGTTCCCTATTGCCAATATCATAGTTCTTCTCTGCTGCAGATAGTTTTTTAGAAAAGAACGCAGAAGGACGCCATTTGCCAGGAGACGGACCATGAGACAGCACAGCCCCCACTCCCACCTCTGACGCATCTACTTCAACAATAAAAGGCTGGGAGACATCAGGTTGCATTAGTACAGGTGCCGAGGTAAACCTCTCTTTTAGAGAGGAAAAAGCAATTTTAACGGCGTCAGACCATTTAGAAAAATCAGTTCCCTTCCTAGTCATGTCAGTAAGGGGTTTTACAATAAGTGAATAATTTTTAATGAACTTTCTATAGAAATTTGCGAAGCCCAAGAACCGTTGCAGTGCTTTGAGGTTCTCTGGAAGATCCCAATCTAAAATTGCCTGGACCTTCCTAGGATCCATACGGAAACCTGAAGCAGATAATAAATAACCTAGAAACTGTATTTCCTGAACGGCGAAGACACACTTTTCAATTTTAGCATATAATTTATTCGTCCGTAGGACCTGAAGTACCTGTCTGACATGCACCTCATGTGTTTTCAGATCAGACGAATAAATTAAAATATCATCTAGGTATATCACCACAAACCTGCCGATAAGATGACTAAAAATGTCATTAACGAAATGTTGGAAGACAGCAGGAGCATTGGTCAGACCGAAAGGCATGACTAGATTTTCATAATGCCCCTCAGGGGTGTTAAAAGCTGTCTTCCACTCATCCCCTTCCTTGATACGAATCAGATTGTAGGCTCCCCTAAGATCAAGTTTGGAGAACCACCTAGCACCCGCAATCTGATTAAACAGGTCAGGAATGAGAGGAAGAGGGTATGGGTCTCGAATGGTTTTCTGGTTTAATTCGCGAAAATCTAGGCAAGGACGCAGGCCCCATCTTTCTTTTTAACGAAGAAAAACCCTGCAGCCAAAGGTGAAGAAGAGGGTCTGATGTGTCCCTTAGCCAAGCTCTCGGAGATATAATCTTTCATGGCTTGTCTCTCCGGACCCGAAAGATTATATAACCTGGTCTTGGGTAATTTTGCACCGGGAATCAGGTTAACCAGGCAATCATAAGGACGGTGAGGTGGTAACTTCTGGCTACCCTTTTCAGAAAAAAACTTCCTCAAAGTCCGAAACAAATGTAGGTAGGGTAGCTATGGAGGCGACTAAGCAATTGCTATTTAAGCAATTTTCTCTGCAATGCTCACTCCACTCCAATATCTCCCTGGCCTGCCAATCCACCACTGGATTGTGCGCTCCCAACCAGGGAAGACCCAACACCACAGGAGTGGGAAGCCCCTCCAGAACATAACATGAAAGCCACTCGTTATGGTGGTCCCCTACCCGAAGGTGTAAGTTATGGACAATGTGAGTGAGGTTTCTCTGAGACAGAGGAGCAGAATCAATAGCGAATATGGGAATAGGTCTCTGTAGCGTACAGAGAGACAAACCCATAGTGTGGGCAAAATGGGCATCTATCAAATTTACTCCTGCTCCACTGTCTAGAAAAAAAGAAATAGTCTCTGTCTTAACACCAAAAACAACAACCGCTGGCAACACAAATTGCGATGTTCGTATGGAGGAAACTTATACCCCACGGCTGACATCCTCCACACAGCCTGGGGTTAGCAGTTTTCCGACGGTCTTTTGTTTTTGAGAAAGGAAGGACAGACATTAATAAAATGACCCCTCTCCCCACAGAAAAAACAAACCCCACGCCTACGGCGAGCCTCAGGAGGACGGACCTGACGAGTAGTTCCTCCTAGCTGCATAGGCTCGTCTAAGTCCGTACAGACTAACTGCTGCTTGGGAGGGGTTACCAGTTGCTCCAGATCTTTCAATCTGTCCCTCAGTCGTCTATCTATCCTGATAGAAAGGGACATAACCGCATCAAGGGAAAAGGGAGTCTCATACAGCGCAAACGCATCCTTAATCCTTTTGGATAACCCAGAGCAGAACTGACTCCTGAGAGCCGGGTCGTTCCACTGGGTATCCGTAGCCCACCTACGGAACTCTGAGCAATACTCCTCTGCTGGCCGCTCTCCCTGTAGGAGTCTCCGTAACTTTGATTCAGCCAGTGCGATTCGGTCAGGGTCATCATATATGAGACCCAAGGCCCCAAAAAATTCATCCACTGACCGGAGAGCCTGGGAATCAGTGGGTAAAGAGAACGCCCAGGACTGCGGGTCCCCCTGAAGCAGGGAAATAGCAATCCCCACCCGCTGTTCTTCATTACCAGAGGAGTAAGGGAGCAGTTTAAAATATAATTTACAGGCCTCACGGAACGTCACAAATTTGTCCCTTCCCCCAGAAAATCTGTCCGGAAGAGCAACCTTGGGTTCCGCAACAACCTGGTTACCTGTAGCAACCGCTGGGCTTGCGGTCTGTAGCAATTGCTGCTGTTGCTGGAGGACCAACGCCTTCAATCCTGCCACCTCCAAAGACAGGCCTTGAAGTTGCTTTGACAAAGCAGCAATTGGATCCATACTGGATTCTAAGTAGGTAGAAAGAAAAAAAAATATATATATATATTTTTTTACCTACACAAAATAAGGGCCAGATATAATGTAATGACCGGCGTCACGCAAAGGGATGAAAATGGGAAGGCCCTGTACAAGGGAGAGGGAAAGATGGTGACCCCTGACTCACCTTGCGGCTGGCACCTGACTGCCCTGACGTCCCTAGACGGGTTCCTCACCCGTACGCCGATCACGTGCCTAAACCCTGGCTTTCCCTAAGATGAGCCCTATGTAGTGAACGGGGCGGTGGGATCACTAGTCCGCACCACTGACACTAAGAGGAAAACACCAAGGAGAGGACAGACAATACAGACAAACATATAATCCCAGGTGGACGACAACAGCAGACCACCAAGGCCCAACAGGGATCCGGAGGGTAACGTTCTGGAACAACAACCAGGGAACACAGCTACACAGCTCCAGTGGGTCAGTATAGAAGTCCAGGCAGGAAGCTCTATATCTGGCAACCAGAGAAGTGAGAGATGGGAATATAAGGAGGTTGGGATTGCTGGACAAGAAACAGCTGAGGAGGAGAAGCTACGGATCCCTGAGTGAGCCAAAAAGGATTGCAAGGCAAACCCAGAAAGCTACCATTAATAAACAGCACTGTTTTTAGACATAGAGCGCGCAGCCACCCGCTGCGACTTCCTGACCCCGGGTATAACGGAGTCAGACGTGGCTCTTGACACCCTCGTGACACCAGCACATTTACGCACAGTATTTGTAGTAGTGATACTGGTGGAAATATAATACATACAGCATATCTATTTTATTTAACTTAGCAACAAACCAGTAGCTTGTTACTCCCCAAAAAGGAATACTTTTTTTGAAAGCTTGTTCAAAACAAACCTGTTCTTCTTCCTATACCACTATGTGTATATAAACACTCGCAGGCATCTTCCCCCAAGAGGGATGATTTTTAGACTATTCTATTTTATTTTAACCAGTTGCCGCAACTGTAACGCCGAAAGGCGTCATCGCGGCGGCTCCCCCAGGCTACGCTAACACCGATTGGCATCATCTCGCGTGAGCCGAGATTTCCAGTGAACGCGCGCACACAGGCGCGCGCGCTCACAGGAACGGAAGGTAAGAGAGTGGATCTCCAGCCTGCCAGCGGCGATCGTTCGCTGGCAGACTGGAGATGTGATTTTTTTTAACCCCTAACAGGTATATTAGACGCTGTTTTGATAACAGCGTCTAATATACCTGCTACCTGGTCCTCTGGTGGTCCCTTTTGTTTGGATCGACCACCAGAGGACACAGGTAGCTCAGTAAAGTAGCACCAAACACCACTACACTACACTACACTACACCCCCCCCCCCGTCACTTATTAACCCCTTATTAGCCCCTGATCACCCCATATAGACTCCCTGATCACCCCCTGTCATTGATTACCCCCTGTCATTGATCACCCCCCTGTAAAGCTCCATTCAGATGTCCGCATGATTTTTACGGATCCACTGATAGATGGATCGGATCCGCAAAACGCATACAGACGTCTGAATGGAGCCTTACAGGAGCGTGAACAATGACTGTGGTGATCACCCCATGTAGACTCCCTGATCACCCCCCTGTCATTGATTACCCCCCTGTAAAGCTCCATTCAGACGTCCGCATGATTTTTACGGATCCACTGATAGATGGATCGGATCCGCAAAACGCATACGGACGTCTGAATGGAGCCTTACAGGGGCGTGATCAATGACTGTGGTGATCACCCCATATAGACTCCCTGATCACCCCCCTGTCATTGATTACCCCCCTGTCATTGATCACCCCCCTGTAAAGCTCCATTCAGACGTCCGCATGATTTTTACGGATCCACTGATAGATGGATCGGATCCGCAAAACGCATACGGACGTCTGAATGGAGCCTTACAGGGGCGTGATCAATGACTGTGGTGATCACCCCATATAGACTCCCTGATCACCCCCCTGTCATTGATTACCCCCCTGTCATTGATTACCCCCCTGTAAAGCTCCATTCAGACGTCCGCATGATTTTTACGGATCCACTGATAGATGGATCGGATCCGCAAAACACATACAGGCGTCTCCCTGGAGCCTTCCAGGGGGGGTGATCACCCCATATAGACTCCCTGATCACCCTCCTGTCATTGATCACCCCCCCTGTCATTGATCACCCCCCCTGTCAGGCTGCATTCAGATGTCCGTATGATTTTTACGGATCCACGGATACATGGATCGGATCCGCAAAACACATACGGACATCTGAATGGAGCCTTATAGGGGGGTGATCATTGACAGGGGGGTGATCACCCCATATAGACTCCCTGATCACCCCCCTGTCATTGATCACCCTCCTGTCATTGATCACCCCCCTGTCATTGATCACCCCTCTGTAAGGCTCCATTCAGACATTTTTTTGGCTCAAGTTAGCGGAAATTATTATTTTTTTCTTACAAAGTCTCATATTCCACTAACTTAAGTCAAAAAATTAAATCTCACATGAACTCACCATACCCCTCACGGAATCCAAATGCGTAAAAATTTTTAGACATTTATATTCCAGACTTCTTCTCATGCTTTAGGGCCCCTAGTATAAATACCCCACATGTTACCCCATTTCGGAAAGAAGACACCCCCAGGTATTCCGTGAGGGGCATATTGAGTCCATGAAAGATTGAAATTTTTGTCCCAAGTTAGCGGAAAGGGAGACTTTGTGAGAAAAAAATTAATAAAATCTATTTCCGCTAACTTGTGCCAAAAAAAAAAATTTCTATGAACTCACCATGCCCCTCATTGAATACCTTGGGGTGTCTTCTTTCCAAAATGGGGTCACATGTGGGGTATTTATACTGCCCTGGCATTTTAGGGGCCCTAAAGCGTGAGAAGAAGTCTGGGATCCAAATGTCTAAAAATGCCCTCATAAAAGGAATGTGGGCCCCTTTGCGCATCTAGGCTGCAAAAAAGTGTCACACATCTGGTATCGCCGTACTCAGGAAAAGTTGGGCAATGTGTTTTGGGGTGTCATTTTACATATACCCATGCTGGGTGAGATAAATATCTTGGTCAAATGCCAACTTTGTATAAAAAAAATGGGAAAAGTTGTCTTTTGCCGAGATATTTCTCTTACCCAGCATGAGTATATGTAAAAAGACACCCCAAAACACATTGCCCAACTTCTCCTGAATACGGCGATACCACATGTGTGACACTTTTTTGCAGCCTAGGTGGGCAAAGGGGCCCACATTCCAAAGAGCACCTTTAGGATTTCACAGGTCATTTACCTACTTACCACACATTAGGGCCCCTGGAAAATGCCAGGGCAGTATAACTACCCCACAAGTGACCCCATTTTGGAAAGAAGACACCCCAAGGTATTCCGTGAGGGGCATGGCGAGTTCCTAGAATTTTATATTTGTTGTCACAAGTTAGCGGAAAATGATGATTTTTATTTTTTTTTCCCTTACAAAGTCTCATATTCCACTAACTTGTGACAAAAAATAAAAACTTCCATGAACTCACTATGCCCATCACGAAATACCTGGGGGTGTCTTCTTTCCAAAATGGGGTCACTTGTGGGGTAGTTATACTGCCCTGGCATTCTAGGGGTCCAAATGTGTGGTAAGAAGTTTGAAATCAAAATGTGTAAAAAATGACCGGTGAAATCCGAAAGGTGCTCTTTGGAATATGGGCCCCTTTGCCCACCTAGGCTGCAAAAAAGTGTCACACATGTGGTATCTCCGTACTCAGGAGAAGTTGGGGAATGTGTTTTGGGGTGTCATTTTACATATACCCATGCTGGGTGAGAGAAATATCTTGGCAAAAGACAACTTTTCCCATTTTTTTATACAAAGTTGGCATTTGACCAAGATATTTCTCTCACCCAGCATGGGTATATGTAAAATGACACCCCAAAACACATTCCCCAACTTCTTCTGAGTACGGCGATACCACATGTGTGGCACTTTTTTGCAGCCTAGGTGGGCAAAGGGGCCCACATTCCAAAGAGCACCTTTCGGATTTCACCGGTCATTTTTTACACATTTTGATTTCAAACTACTTACCACACATTTGGGCCCCTAGAATGCCAGGGAAGTATAACTACCCCACAAGTGACCCCATTTTGGAAAGAAGACACCCCAAGGTATTCGCTGATGGGCATAGTGAGTTCATAGAAGTTTTTATTTTTTGTTACAAGTTAATGGAATATGAGACTTTGTAAGAAAAAAAATAAAATAAAAAAAAATCATCATTTTCCACTAACTTGTGACAAAAAATAAAAAGTTCTATGAACTCACTATGCCCATCAGCGAATACCTTAGGGTGTCTACTTTCCGAAATGGGGTCATTTGTGGGGTGTTTGTACTGTCTGGCCATTGTAGAACCTCAGGAAACATGACAGGTGCTCAGAAAGTCAGAGCTGCTTCAAAAAGCGGAAATTCACATTTTTGTACCATAGTTTGTAAACGCTATAACTTTTACCCAAACCATTTTTTTTTTTTACCCAAACATTTTTTTTTTTCAAAGACATGTAGAACAATAAATTTAGAGAAAAAATTATATATGGATGTCGTTTTTTTTGCAAAATTTTGCAACTGAAAGTGAAAAATGTCATTTTTTTGCAAAAAAATCGTTAAATTTCGATTAATAACAAAAAAAGTAAAAATGTCAGCAGCAATGAAATACCACCAAATGAAATCTCTATTAGTGAGAAGAAAAGGAGGTAAAATTCATTTGGGTGGTAAGTTGCATGACCGAGCAATAAACCGCTAAAGTTGTGGAGTGCCGATTTGTAAAAAAGGGCCTGGTCTTTAGGGGGTATAAACCTGTGGTCCTTAAGTGGTTAAAAAGCAAATCTGTCAGTGCAGTTTGTTATTAAACAGGCTGTTTGCTACCAGTGACAACCAGGAATTTACCCATAGCTATATATGTCAGTGTCACTTCAAGGTTAGTAATGCTGTCTTGGCATTAAAGAGCTTGAAATTGTTTGCTCACAGTCCTAGGAGACCCCATAGTGTCATCTACAACTTTTCTGGGCAATCTGAGCACTTAATTAAAGGGGTTATCCGAGAATTAACAAAATAAAATTACTGAAAACACTTAAATATTACTTTATTATAAATATATTCCCAAATACTTTTCATTAGTTATAATGGCTCATTTTGTTTAGGGTGCAATCATCATGGGAAATAAAATGGCCGCCGTCCTGTTAGTGGACACAAAAACTGTCCTAATCAAACAGGAGGAGAAGTTACTTCACAGCACTGAGCTAAATAGCTGCTGCATCCTCCTTGCTGCTTTGCTTGTCAGAGATCATACTGAATATAGCTGATAAGATTTTCAGCTGAATCTCTGTAAGAATGAAGTACAAAGAGGAGGGTGGGGGTAATGAGCAGCAGTAGCTTTTGGATGCAGTCTCCATGATGAGTGGCATAGGCAATATTCGAATTTGCTATATTTTGTGAATTTTTAGCTGAATATTTGACATAAATTCAAGATTGCCAAAATTGGCAATGTAATATGCGTGAATTGCACACACAATTTCATTAACTATAACAAACAATCACACAAAAGCTATAAGCCAACAACCTATTTATGAGACAGATAAAGACAGCATACTTTACAATGGCAGCCTTGTGCACTATAAGACATACAAGACTGGCTCTCTATCAAAAAAAAAAAAAAGAAGAGAGCCAACAAGCCTCAAAGTTGCTTGATTTCAGTTGGATGGCTTGGGGGACCTGCGCACCTAGATCATTATCATTAGGGTGACAAAAATTGAAAACATTTTTTTTTTAATGCCAGATAACTCTTCTCTCACTGCTTAGGAGGACTGCATAAAAAATTTCAGTTTTCTAATTGTCCTAACATTATATTCAATAACCATTCTATACTGTTTTGTCATGTAAACTCATTTGCATAAACTTGGGCATATGGGAAAGGCTTGCAAATAGTGTTTCAGCTGAAAAACAAGGCAGCGTCTGCTAATTTGCATGTCTTTCCCATATGCCTAAGTTTATGCAGACTCCTAAGCAGTGAGAGAAGAATTAGCTGGCACCCAAAAAAAAACAAAAACAATTTTTTTCACCCTAATGATAATGATCTAAGTGTGCAGGTCCCCCAAGCCATCCAACTTAAATCTAGCAACTTTGAGGCTTGCTGGATCTCTCCTTTTGGATAGAGAGCCAGTCTTGTATGTCTCATAGTGCACAAGGCTGCCATTGTAAGGTATGCTGACTTTATCTGTCTCATGGATAGGTTGTTGGCTTACAGCCTTTGTGTGATTGTTTGTTACATGTTGTTTATTGTATGTTATAGATAATGATTTATTTTAAAAATAATATAAAATGAAATTATTAAAGACAAGTAGGAAATTACTTATAATAAAAGTTATTAATAATAGGTAAAATAATAACTATAAAGAAAAAAAAGGTATGATTGATAGATTGCATAAGGATTAAGAAAAGCTATATACAATAAATGAGAAAAGATTATAGGTTTATCTAGTGATAAAAAAATTCTTGAATATTCGCTATTATGAAGATATAGCACTATATTCTAGATCTGCTAGAATTCTCAAAGTGCCGATATTCGCGATTACAATGTTTGTGCTCAATACTAGTCTCCATTACCACAACCCCAGATCCCCCAAAGTCTGTCCTGTCCATCCTCTCTGTACTTCATGTCTCCTCATGAGCTCCATTCCTACAGAGATTCAGCTGAAAATCTTATCATCTGTATTCAGGATCATAATCGCTGACAAGTAGAGCAGAGAGGAGGCTGAGGCAGCTTTTTAGCTCAGTGCTCTGAAGTAATTTGTGCTGCTGTGTGACCAGGACAGGTTTGGTGTTTACTAATAGGAATGCAGCCATTTTACTTCCCCTGATGATTCCTTCCCCAGACAAAATGAGCCATTATAACTAATGAAAGGTATTTGGGAATATATTTATAATAAAGTAATATTAAAGAATTTTCATTTTCTTAATTCCAGGAGAACCTCTTTGAGGTTGAATGCATTTGAATCCCAACCAAATCTGCCAAACAATTCATTCAAGTTAGATCCGAAATAAATTGCAGGAAATGTGTTAATTTTTACTCCTTATCTATGATCTGCTCTGATATTTACTGCCACAATGGTTTACCCCTCTCCCCATAGTGATAGTTCTGTTTTACATCACTTGGCACATTTATCACACAATTCCTATGCCATTTTTTGTATAAGTGACCCGTCATGCCTGATGAAGAGACCTAAGCAATCTCAAAAGCTTGCTTTTTGTTTTCATTTATTCAATTAGCCATTTGAAGGTATCAAAGCCTAAGGATTCTCTATTTTTATCTTTTTATTGGGAGGAATTGCTATTTGATAATTAATAAGATCATTCTAAAAAAAAAAAAAAACATAGAATACACATTTTTGTTGTTTTTATTGTCAAGTTTTGGGTGACAACCTTTATGGCTGAAGAGTTTTGTCCAAAGAAATTAAGATGAAGAGCCCCTTTCAGAATCTGACCGTTTTGTTTTTCAGATCGAAAACTATGGAAACTGTGTTTTTTGTTCAACTTTTTATAGAAACAATGAATTTGTCAGGTGTTTATTTGTTTTGCTGTTCTATGGCCAGATGGAAGGCTTCAGGGTATGATACAAAAGGGACTTATTATAACCGACCTCTATTTGTTTTAAGAAATGTGTCTCACACCTTATCAGCAAGAGGTTCCCTAGCGCTTCTTTACATAAACCATTAACTAGTTACTAGACTTTTCTTGAAGTTCTCCTCCAGTGCTAGATTACGAAATGTTTTATTTAGATGTTTGAGATTATCAGTACTTACCAAGACATACTGCCGGAGCACAGAGGGAATTGAATTGTTTATGCAGAGGATTTACACTCCTTGTAAAATATCTCACTGCCATGCTAAGGCAGATGGCTGTTTCTGGCAAAATATATTAAATACTTTCTTGGGCCCAATTATTATAATAAGCAAACAATCCATAATTTCTGCATGCCTTGAAAGATTGAAAGCACACATTATGCATGTATATGTTACTAATTAAATCCAGTCTCTAAGCATCCATCTAAAGAAAGACAAAAGGTCTTATTCATATATTATAACCATTGCTTATTGTTTTTCTTTTGTGGTGGGGAAAGCAAAATCCACACGCGGTGAAACAAAATTCAAAAAACATTGGGCTATCTAATGGATGGCTTGGAAAGGATGGTTTAGCAGAAGAATGTAGTTGTTAATATTCTCACTGGAGAAGGATATTGAGTTAACTTGAGGTACGGAGGATCAGGGCTAGGTCAGTCGAACAATGTTCAAGCACCCAGACTGAACAATTACATATTGTAGTCGATGGGCCAATTCTCAAGTCCAATTTTCACACAAGTATTTTCCATTCAAGTAATTCAACCTGCAGTACCCCAGTCCTGGGGGTACCTGCAATTAGTTGTTCTATTATATTGTTATTGATGTTATGCCACATTGTGTTCCTCCTGCATACTCCAGCAGATGAGGTGTAGTTGACAGGAACAGGACTAACCACCCTCTTCCTCCCTTCTTGGTAGGAGTGGACTAGTCCTGCTGCTTTCCAGGAGGGAGAGTTCAAGTGAGACAGCATAAAATAAGGAAGCTACTGCCTAAGCTCCTACTTTAGAGAATCTTAGTTAGTGCTTCTGTGAGACCTTCATTCCAGAAAGATTTTCAGAGTGAAGAAGACTGCTTCCAAAAAACTTCACTGTGCTTAGACAGCAGAGTGATCAGCAAATCCACAGCTTTACAGACACTGCTTCAACTGAGGGACTATGGCTCAGACACCCATCACTTAGACCACTAGCAGACCAGTCTAACTCTAGGCCTGTATCACATTTTGGATACTTATTGCGGTGAACTGTAAAATACTGAGAATTACCACCAAAATAATCTAGTCAAGTACCTCCAGCCTCAAAAAAATCATGGGCACTTCTATTTTTTTTCACAGACACAGGAAATAAGTCACCTATTTTTACGGACAGTTGGCAACCCAGCACCAGAACTCATCATCTGGAGACCGAAATTGCAATTTGTATTTCCTACTGCTGGATGTACCACAAATTATATTTTACACAAAGTAAAGAGAGACTTTTATACTTCTGAGCCTTTCCACTCCACCGATCCCGAAGAAGCAACAGCCTGAGGAAGTACACCATGACAACCTCTAATCAGGGCCTCTACCACTCCCATCCTCTGCACCAGCTCCTCAGGGGCTCGCTGTAAGAAAAATTGACATCTAATCTTCTTAAAACATTGTGTGATGTCTTGCAGCTGGAACACAGTTTTACATCTGCCATCTAAATCTATGGTCTATGGAATCTTCCTAAGTTTCAAGAATAAAATAGCATTTAAGCACCCAATTTGTCACTGCTGGTCCTACGGCTCCGCCAAGCAGTAATCACATGTCTATACTCAGTGCGACTACTGCCCAGAAGTGAACAGAGATTGGTTGGAACTGATGTGGTGGTGGCCTGGATCGGCAGTAGCTTAAACAGGAAATGATATGTTATATTACTATTTTAAAGCACTATCAGACATTAGGCAAAAATATTTATGCACTGGACAGCCCCTTTAAAGGAGGTGTCCAACCTTTACATTAAAGGTATGTCAGTAGGATAGCATAGAATAGGATCTCATATAAACGTCCAATATGTAAAATTCCCACCTATCAAGAACAGGGTCCTGTCATGAATAGAGAGCAGTGGCAGTGCATGGCATCATCTTGTTTCATAACTATGGGACTTCCAAAAATAGCTAAGTGAGTGCTCTCTTATTTTCTGAAGTCCCATAGCACTGAATGGGAGAGTGACCGCGCATGTGAAGCTTGCTTTCCATGCTTGAGAGAGGAGAACCCGCAGCTAGCAAACATTTATGGCATATTCTATCATTAAAAATCTACAGCCGTATGCAGTGAGCTTCCCCTAGTGGTGACTGCTAGAGACCAGAATATTATGTTTTATATTTATTTCTATGCAGGGGATTTGGAGCTTGTTTTTACCCCTTAGTGACCACACATACGTGTTTTTACGGCGGTCACTAGGGGGCCTTAGGCTGGACAACCGTTTTTTTACAGCGGAGAGTGGGGACCCAGCTCTCACATGAGAGCCGTGGCCCTGCTCTAACAGCCCAGACTGGTAAGAGTGCCGATCCGGGCTGTTTAACATTGTACATGCTGGAGGGCAATGGCGCTCTCCGCATGTAAAGTGCTGACAGAGGTAGCCTACTCCTTCTGTCTCCCATTGGCACCCCACAAATGCGATCGCAGGGTGCCAATGTGTGTGAAGGCTGGCTGGAGCCTATGAAGGCCCCAAGCCTGCCTTGATTAGTTTTCAGCAGGCTGTGCCTCTTTGGCACAGTCTGCTGGTCAATGTCAGAATAGCACTGACATTAAAATGCAATGCACTATAGGAATAGTGCATTGCATTTTAAAAGCAATCAAAAAGCTGTCTGTTATAGTCCCCTTGTGGGACTATTAAGTGGTAAAAAAGAGTAAACAAAAAAACTAATTTATCTAATAAAAAAATCCCATTTAAAAAATTACACTTTTCAATGAAATAAATTGCAAAAAAAAATCTTCCCCATATGTTTGGTATTGCCGCATCCGTAATAACGTGGACTACATAGATATCATGTAAATTATCCCCTTCATTGAACGCCGTAAAAAAAATAATAATTATTTATTCTTAGTTGCCACCGAAAAAACTTAATAACAAGCGATCAAAAAGTGCCATTTACTCCAAAATAATACCAATTGAAAATACAAGTTGTCCCACAAAAATCAAGCCCTCACACAACTCCATAGAAATAAAAAAGTTATGGGTCTTGGGAAGCAGCAATGCAAAAACATTTTTTTCTTTAAAAAAAGGGGGTTTCATTGCAAAAAAGTAGTAAAATGTAAAAAGAAAATATATATATTTAGCATCACTGTAATAGTACTGACCCAGAGAATAAAGATTCTGTATTATGTTATTTATACAAAAAAATTAACGCCGCAAAATTTATAACGTAAAAATGCGGCGGCAGTATTTCTGTTTTTCCCATCTCCCTCCCAGAAAGAGTTAAAAGAAGTTAATAAGAAAGTTATATGTACCCCAAAATGGCGCCATTAAAAACTACAAATTGTCCTGAAAAAACATGCACTCAAAAAACTCTATAGACCGAAAAATAAAAAAGTTATAGCTCTTGGAACGCAACAATGAAAAAAGGAAGAAAAACGCTTGGTCAGTAATGCCCAAAACACGCTGTCACTAAGGGGTTAAGGAAAAAAGAGTTCCAGCTGCTATATAAACAAGTTGTGCAATTCATCATAGTTGAATTTTGAAACCATAAAGAATAAAAAATAAAACAAAAAAAATAGTGTTTAAAGGATAGGCATTAACTTTAAGGTCATGTTAGTGTTGTACAAAATACTAAACAAGTGAGCCATGCAGATAAATGTCCACTTGTCAGCAAAGCGACAGTCAATGAATGAAACACACATCTGCTCACTATGTTCAGCCAAACATATGACATGTTTCCCTTACTAACCCAAAAGCTCTGAACATTTAACAGCATTGCGGCCTTGTGATTCACCAAAAGTCTCCATAGAAGACAACACCCTCCAATCTGAAAAGACTGATGGAAAAATAGAAAAACAAATGTCAAAGTCATCTAGTTTTCCAGACAGAACGTGAATGGAAGATAACTGGCCCGGGAAGAATTACACTTGACATATTTATGCTGAAAAAAAATATAGCAGCGTTGCATTTTAATGTGGAAATTGCATGTTCCGCGATTTGAACATTATGCTTTGTAGTTTTCCAAGTCTTGCTCTTTGCCCTGGTGGACATCCAGGGGATTCTGGCAGAGGTCTCATCGAAGACCTGCCAAGAGCTGACATGACCTGACAGGGGCTGGCTCAGGGTTCGTGCTCACAGTTTTGCTCAGACATACAATGAAATGCAATGACAAGAACAGATCGATAACGAGGGCAAAAAAGTTATAAACTTAACTTGTAAAAATCTGAAAATATGCAAAAACATTTTAGAGGGGAACTTGCCTTAAGCACTGCTTTATTTTGTAATATACTATAGATATTCTAAAGTTTGTGGCCACTTACTATGTTATATGAAGACTTTAAAGATGAGAAAGTTTTGTGTCTGGTTTGTCAAAAAATTCTATTTGTTTCTGAATCAATGCTACACAAATCCTATATGCTCCAATTAGTCAGAAAATTGGTATATGACACATGTGAAGTCTCCTAGGACTCAGATTGTTTATATATTTTCATTATCTGTTTTTCTTTATTTTATATAAATGTTTGCTCTTTCTACCGGAGAAGCCTCTGTTTTAACACACGTTAATGCCATAAAAAACAGTGACTTGTTCTGTACAAGCATAGAAAAATATACTTTAAAGGAGGCAGAATGCATGCCCATGTTTATACACACTCAACTGTTAACAATGAAACAATACAATTTCTAATACAATTGAGTGCAGGGACCCCAGGTACCGGGTGATTTGATTCGGTGATTGGGTGGCCAGAAGAGGGGACTGTATGGTGCCTCCCTCAGAAATGAAGGGTGATGTGCCCTGTGTGGTTGCACAACCTTAAGGCTAACACTGATAATAGTAATAGTGGCAGATGTGTAGCGGTAATGGTGGTGCGGCTAATGGAAGTGGTAGTAGGGGGATTAGCAGCAGGGTGCAGAAGCTGCAGCAGTGGGGGAAGAAGCAGCAGGAGGCATATGATAGGGAACATAATGGTAGGCAGGAAGGCAGGCAAACAGTGGCAGTGGCATCATGGGGCATTGTCAGCAATGACAGATTTATTCCTTAACCTCAGCCACAGGTGTGTGAAAATCCTCATGAATCTATGCATTGTTCATTTTGATAAATTTGATATTTTGTACACGGGCGAGAACTCCACCTCCCATGCTGAAACCCTCTCTAAGATTACACTGGAGACTGGACAAGACAGTATAGAGAGAGTAAAATGAGCCAGTTCCAGACACTATTCCAATCTACCTGCCCAGAAGTCCATGGGGTCAGAAAACATGATATGCACTGGCTTAAGGCCACAGTCCAGGAAGGACTGAACCTCGGTGTTCAGGTGGTGCATCTTTGTTTTCTGATTTGCCTCAAACTGGTGTGGTAGATGGAAAAATTGCTCTATCAGGTTGATGATACTGAACTGGCTGCTGCTGTGGCTTCTGCTGCTTTTGGTAAAGGAGACAGTGGGACGTGGCTGACTTTGTGGGGGGCGGAGAGGAGCCTCCTGGTGAGACACGCAGGCTACAGGGGTCTGCTCACTGAAAGAAGCAGCAAGCTGCGTATACAGTTTATCCTGGTAATAAAGCAATTTGTCCTCCCGCTTTGATAGTGAGGGTCTAAAAGCATACTGCAGCTATCCAATAGTCATCAGATTGTTTAATGGTTAGTATACACTTGTCATTACGTGACCATTCTGGCCAGCTTGCCCAAGAACCTAGTTCTTTCCGGCTCCACCCCTCACTGAGATGATTGGTCATCATGGCCAGCATCTTTGTCATCATCATTATTAGCCTCACCTTCCTGCACAAGTGACTCCTCCTGCTCCTCCTCCTCCTCCAGTGGCAGCTCCTCATCCTCATCTTCTTCTTCCTCTGTGAGACTGTCTCCATGTGGATCCCCAACAGCTTTAGTGTAGCAAGCAGAATGTATTAGCTGTTCTTTCTCTGTCATCTCTTGTTTCATCAGTATGAGCATCTGCTCTAAGATGAATATTAGGGAGATGACATTGTTGATGCCGCAGTTATCCCTACTGATATATCTGGTGGCCTCTTCAGAGGGCCTGAGTAGGCAATAGGCATCTAGGATGAGCTGACCTTGAAACAACACATGCTCCCTGCTGAGGTGGTCTGGTGCATAACAAAATCATTCACACTACTCATGCAGATGCTCTCGCATATGCAAGGTAGAGTTCCAACGAGTTGGATTGTCACTGATCAAGCAGTGCAATGACAGACCTTTCTGTCGCTGCAAGTCCAGGAGGGAGTTCCTTGCCTCAGTGGCAGTGGCCACGTCATCTCTAAAGCCAGTTATTGGCTTAAGCAGAGCATGTGACCATGCCCATGCAGAACTGGATGCAAACAGTCTGGGGACCTGAACATGGACACGTGGGAGCATGCGTGGAGGAGCGGATGGTCAGGGAGCAGGTAAGTATGAATATTTCTATTTACGAAGGCAGGCTGTGGACATTAGAGAATAAGGTGGAGATTTAGGGCACTTTCACACTAGCGCTTTTCTTTTCCGGCATAGAGTTCTGTCACAGGGGCTCTATACCGGAAAAGAACTGATCAGGCATATCCCCATGCATTCTGAATGGAGAGTAATCCGTTCAGGATGCATCAGGATGTCTTCAGTTCAGTCATTTTGACTGATCAGACAAAAGATAAAACCGTAGCATGCTACGGTTTTATCTCCGGCGAAAAAAACTGAAGACTTGCCTGAATGCCGGATCTGGCATTTTTCCCCATAGGACTATCCGGCATTCAAAATACCGGAATTCCAGATCCGTATCATTCCGTAAAAATGTAAAAAAAATACAAGACGGATCCGTCTGTCCGCATGACAAGCGGAGAGACGGATCCGTTCTTGCAATGCATTTGCGAGACGGATCCGCATCCAGGTGCGTCTCACAAATGCTTTCAGTCACATCCAGATCGGCGGATCCGGCAGGCAGTTCCGACGCAAGTGTGAAAATAACCTTACCAAATCAGATAGGTCAGTTTTGTAAGTCATGATGATTGTGGTGTTTTCTGTGACATTTGGTTAATCTTCTATTTCTGGAAATAGGCTGCGGGCATTAGATAAAAACATCTTTTCTATGACTAGCATTTCACCAGTCATCAAAATTATATCTCTAAATTGTTTTATTTTACACAATTTTATGGTTATGGATTTATTTATATATTATTTGCTGCCATGTGACATATCTTTAATTACTTACTTAGTCCTTGTTTTGTTTTTTAACTTTTTCCATTACTTTCACATATACTTTTGCCCTATATTCTACTGTGAAATGTCTATACTATACAGGTAAAACTAAAAAAATTAGAATATTGTGCAAAAGTCTATTTATTTCAGTAATGCAAATGAAAAGGAATTGCATTAATGCAGCTTAAAATTAGAATTTTGTGAAAAGGTTCAATATTCTAGGCTCAAAGTGTCGCACTCTAGTCAGCTAATTAATCCATACCCCCTGAGCAAAGGGGACCTGAGATTGTGACTTTGGGGTTTCATAAGCGGTAAGCCATAATCATCCAAATTATAACAAATAAAGGCTTGAAATATCTCGCTTTGCATGTAATGAGTCTATCTCCTATATTATGTTCACCTTTTAAGTTGCATTACTGAAATAAATGAACTGTGCACGATATTCGAATTTGTTGAGTTTCACCTGTATGTCAAGAGTAGTCAGCGAGTTGTAAAATACATAGCCAGCATCTAGGGCATACTTTAGTATTCCCAAATTACAAGGAAAATGGGTAGAAAGCAACCTGGAGACATTTATCCTATAAAAATGTGAAAATGATCCAAAACACAAAAGGTACAAAAGACATTTCAGAAAAGCTGAGCCTAAGTCTTGACACCAATCCCATTGAGATGTTGGCATGTCAAGCGGGTCAGTCTAGCCAAATGTTCTGACAATATAAAAAAGCAGCTTTTTATAGAAAAGTTGGACACATACCTCCAGAGCTCCAGAAGGAACTGATAGAGGTTACTGTCTGCACTGGTTAAAGGAATATTTGGGTTTAAAAAGAAAAGTTACAATTTGTACAATAAAAAGTTTCACAAACTTACTATAAATATTTGCCTTAATTCCTCATAGTTTTACAATATCTGCTTGCTGTCATAAAGTATGAATCTTCCTTGTTTACTTATAGGGTATAGAAATCTTTCTGGTGATCCTTTTTTGATATTTTTCGTTAACTTTTTGGTCCAAGAATAGAAGAATTTAGCTAACGTGAAGTAGAGAGCTCTCTGTAATACCAGTATCATATACAGAGTGTACGCAGAGAGGAGATAAAACAGGAAGTCTGTTAGCTACAGTTTCAGCCAATAGCTGGAGATCAGGAAGTGATGTCAGAGAAGGGGCGGGGGGTGGAATTGTCAACCTTGCTGTACAGCCCAGTATACTCCTGTATAGGTCTGAGCCTTACAGAGGTTGAGGTATAGATCTTTGCTTGAATTTGGTTAAAGGGGTCCTCTCACTTCAGCAAGTGGCATTTATCATGTAGAGAAAGTTAACACAAGCCACTTACTAATGTATTGCTATTATCCATATTGCTTCATTTGCTGGCTGGATTTATTTTTTACATCACATTATACACTGCTCGTCTCCATGGCTACAGACCACCCTGCAATTCATCAGTGGTGGTCGTGTTTGCACACTATAGGAAGAAGCGTCGGCCTCTCTGGTGGCCGGGACCATGGGAGAGCACAAAGGCTAGTGCTTTTTCCTATATTGTGCAAGCACGACCACCACTGATGGATTGCAGGGTGGTCTGTAACCATGGAAACGAGCAGTGTATAATGGGATGGAGAAATGAATCCAGCCAGTAAAAGAGGCAATATGGATAATAGCAAAATATTAGTAAGTCCCTTGTATTAACTTCATCTACATAATAAATGACACTTACTGAAGAGAGACATCCCCTTTAAGGACTTCAATTTCTCACAAAAAACGGAATAGGACATCACAACTTGTTAGCAAAAGCTGATTGTGGGGATTAGATATGAGCGAAGTATTCAACAATTTGATTCGGCTGCTTCACCAAATTTTACAAATTATTTTTCTTTGTGACTAATTACTTCATCACAAAGTGCATTTGTTTGTACGTAGTGGGTGCAATGACAGGGAGCGGCGATTGCTCTGCTCCCCCTCACTGTACCCCTCAGATGCCGCGTTCATAGTTGATTGCGGCTTTTAATAGTAATAACAAAGTCTTATAAAAAAAAATAATAATTACATCATACTTGCCTCACAACAGGCCGACCACCGCCATCTTGATTGAAGATCTGGTGCAAAATGTTGCGCGGCTCGTTATTACGTCATCACATAGGTTGGTGTGGTGACGTCATATGACACCCCGCACCGGATTTCATGCTAGATCTTCAATCAAGATGGCGGCAGCTGGCCCGTCGTGAGCAAATGGAGGTAAGGATTTTTGTTTACACCATTTCAGGTAAAATCTATTTGCTACCATGAAGCACAAGGAAATTCAGCTTCGCGGCAAATTGAATTTTCCCTGAAATTTCGGATCGAAGTCCGATTCACTCAACACTAGTGGGGATGACAGACCTCAGACCCCTACTGATATGATATTGATAACCTATCCTGAGCACAGAGGCCAAGAAGGAAAGAAGTTGCGTAATAAATATGTGCACCCTCATGAGTATGGTTAAAGGCAATTTTTTGTATACAAAAGAAAAATTAGGACAACAGAATAGTTAAAAGTATTTAAAACCCACACAAAAGGGAATTACCCATGGTCCAGAAAAATGATGAGGCCCTGCATTTGGGTCGGCAGCCACAGGCCCAATGTTTCTTTAAAGGGGTTATCCAATATCATAAACAGCACCCCCATGTGCCGGGCCCCTCACACGGAATATACACTGCTCAAAAAAATAAAGGGAACACTTAAACAACACAATGTAACTCCAAGTCAATCACACTTCTGTGAAATCAACCGGTCCACTTAGGAAGCAACACTGAGTGACAATCAATTTCACATGCTGTTGTGAAAATGGGATAGACAACAGGTGGAAATTATAGGCAATTAGCAAGACACCCCCAATAAAGGAGTGGTTCTGCAGGTGGTGACCACAGACCACTTCTCAGTTCCTATGCTTCCTGGCTGATGTTTTGGTCACTTTTGAATGCTGGCGGTGCTTTCACTCTAGTGGTAGCATGAGACGGAGTCTACAACCCACACAAGTGGCTCAGGTAGTGTAGCTTATCCAGGATGGCACATCAATGCAAGCTGTGGCAAGAAGATTTGCTGTGTCTGTCAGCGTAGTGTCCAGAGCATGGAGGCGCTACCAGGAGACAGGCCAGTACATCAGGAGACGTGGAGGAGGCCGTAGGAGGGCAACAACCCAGCAGCAGGACCGCTACCTCCGCCTTTGTGCAAGGAGGAACAGGAGGAGCACTGCCAGAGCCCTGCAAAATGACCTCCAGCAGGCCACAAATGTGCATGTGTCTGCTCAAACGGTCAGAAACAGACTCCATGAGGGTGATATGAGGGCCTGACGTCCACAGGTGGGGATTGGGCTTACAGCCCAACACCGTGCAGGACGTTTGGCATTTGCCAGAGAACACCAAGATTGGCAAATTCGCCACTGGCGCCCTGTGCTCTTCACAGATGAAAGCAGGTTCACACTGAGCACATGTGACAGACGTGACAGAGTCTTGAGACAGTGTGGAGAACGTTCTGCTGCCTGCAACATCCTCCAGCATGACCGGTTTGGCATTGGGTCAGTAATGGTGTGGGGTGGCATTTCTTTGGAGGGCCGTACAGCCCTCCATGTGCTCGCCAGAGGTAGCCTGACTGCCCTTAGGTACCGAGATGAGATCCTTAGACCCCTTGTGAGACCATATGCTGGTGCGGTTGGCCCTGGGTTCCTCCTAATGCAAGACAATGCTAAACCTCATGTGGCTGGAGTGTGTCAGCAGTTCCTGCAAGACGAAGGCATTGATGCTATGGACTGGCCCGCCCGTTCCCCAGACCTGAATCCAATTGAGCACATCTGGGACATCATGTCTCGCTCTATCCACCAACGTAACGTTGCACCACAGACTGTCCAGGTCTGGCAGGAGATCCCTCAGGAGACCGTCCGCCACCTCATCAGGAGCATGCACAGGCATTGTAGGGAGGTCATACAGGCACGTGGAGGCCACACACACTACTGAGCCTCATTTTGACTTGATTTAAGGACATTACATCAAAGTTGGATCAGCCTGTAGTGTGTTTTTACACTTTAATTTTGAGTGTGACTCCAAATCCAGACCTCCATGGGTTATAAAATTTGATTTCCATTTTTTTATTTTTGTGTGATTTTGTTGTCAGCACATTCAACTATGTAAAGAACAAAGTATTTCAGAAGAATATATAATTAACTCAGATCTAGGATGTGTTATTTTTGTGTTCACTTTATTTTTTTGAGCAGTGTATTTACCCCACTCCCTGCTCCCTGCGCAGCTACTGGTCCCCGCACCACCGCTGCTGCTTCTCCTTGTACACGGATGAAAACATCTGGTGTCAGGGGGGAGTAGCCAATAGCAGGCCGGGATGGGGACGAGCCTCCCTAGCATCTCGGGTGACCCTAGGGCTGTATACTGTGGGGTATTATATTATATACTGTAGGATGTTATATACTGTGGGGTATTACACTGTATACTGCATGCAGAGTGTTTTACACTATACAGTCGTCGCCAAAAGTTTTTTATATACTGCGTAGTCTCGTACACTATACAATTTGAGGGGCTGGGAGTGTTATACTATATACTGCATACTGTGGGGTGTTATATACTGTATACTGTGCGGTATTACACTGCATACTGTGGAGTGTTGTACACTATACAGTATGAGGGGCTAGGGGTGTTATACTATAGACGTCAATTCAACATATCTGACCCAGATAGATGAAGTGCATTAGGTCCTCCTAAACAAAAACTGGCCACCCTACGCCCTATGGCCCCCAATTCATATTCATCCCATAACCTGTAATAATAAATCCGCTTATTACTTCATTAAATTAAAAGTCCTCTGACCACTAAACACCGGCTCGCTATCTAGTGTATTATTCTGTGTGTTCCTCCTGCCCGAGGGATGTGGCTCTGTCACTGTCATCACTCGTCCCTTCTCCATTGCTTCCTTTTCATTAATAAATCGCATTGATTGTACAGTTTAGTGTCAGCACTGACGATAGCCGTCTTTTAGTATCACTTTATACATTTCCCCCAAAATGTTTTGCCAGATCCCTTGCATCCTCAGGGGTATATAGGCAATGGCACTATTTACGTGGCATATTTTTCTTTAATATTTACCAAAAAAAATAAACATGGAGCCCAGAGCGAAAGAGGGAGCGGTCGTGACAAATGGAGGGAGGGGCCCGAGATGGGTAAAGAGCCCCGGGCCTACTCTTAATCCTCCCCTGCTTGCACCTGCCCTAAGTAGGGCACCGATTCGGCCTCTGGAGCATCAACTTCACATGCAGTAGCTGCTCCAGTAGTGGAAGCAGAGCCTCTGCGCTTGTACCACTACTCGAAGCAGTGGCGCAGGTGCTAGATAGAAAGGGTCAGGTGAGATATCCGGCCCTGTCAATCAAATGACAGGTGAATGCTTTTTCACCCATGGGGACTGCCCCTCACAAGTGAAGAACCCTCGCTTACTAGACACATTGATTCACTAGAATCCATTCTGTCATCCCTAATTAAAAAGGCAAGCCCTATGCCATATGCAAAAAAACTAAGAATTCAATGCACTGTGCAAAATGCAAATGTAATAAATAAAGTGTACTATATGCTATGAATTGCTCAGTTCAAGACACCATCGTGTGCAATGATTATAATAAAATAAATCTCATCAATATCCAAAGTAATTTAAAGGGCATCTGTCAGCAGTTTTGTACCTATGACACTGGCTGACCTGTTACATGTGCACTTGGCAGCTGAAGGCGGCTGTGTTGGTCCCTTGTTCATATGTGCCCGCATTGCTCACTCGCAAGTGCAGTTGGCGCCATATCTGCCATATCTGCCGGGTGCCTGCTGTTTTAAACGGCAGACACTCAGGGCTAATGTCAGCGATCGACGATAACATTGATCGCAGACAGTTAACCCCTCAGATGCCTTAGTCAAATGTAACCATGACATCTGAGAGCTAAAAAAAAAAAACTAGCAGGATCCGGGGAGCTGGATAATGTGTCGGTCCTCTTAAATGATCCGAGGCAGGGCTCCGTAGGATCATAGAATAATTCTGCCATTTTCCAGTGTACTTAGTGCAGGGGGAGACATCAGCAGGCGCTAGGGACAGTGCTAGGAAAGACTTCATTGTGCTGAAAAAACTATTTACAAGTTAGGTGTAGGGAAAGGATTGGGAGGCATCATCTACACTAGGGATGGTCAACCTGCGGCCCTCGAGCTGTTGTAAAACTACAACTCTCATCATGCCCTGCTGTAAGCTGATAGGTGTAGACTGTCCGGGCATGCTGGGAGTTGTAGTTTTGAAACAGCTGGAGGGCCGCAGGTTGGGCATCCCTGATCTACACTATAAAAGGAGAACTGTGCCCAATAGGGGAGTGTACAACCTGGGTAATAGGAGCGATTCTATTACACCTTGCTGCACTAATTGGGGCTACAAAGTGCTCTGATACTACTGATTTTAGGTTTTTGCACTACATGATACATCAGTAAATCCAGTCATCCTTGATTCTGTTATTGGGGTGAAATTGTGGTCTGATGCAACCAGTTTTTGGGTGTATTTAGTTGATATACAAGTACATAAATTCCTCCTTGCCTCTGGGATGAAAGTGGCGTCTGATACAACCAGTTTTGGGGTGTATTTATTTTATATATAAGTACTTTCATTCATCCTTAATTCTGTAGTGAATGTTGATCACAGCATAAAGGCCGAGAAAAGATAACCTGAAAATGGTTAGTCCCCCGAAGCCGCCGAAGCAGAACACTTCTCTACACACTGTTACACTTATTTCGATGAGTCAATCAGTAGTTGCTGAGTTGGAGCGATATTGTGGCCTGATATTATTGCTCTGTTACCCTTGCAGTTAATGTTACAGTACAGTCTGTCTGATGGACACGTGAGGAGGAGAGATCCGCTGCTTCCTCTGGTAGGTGGGCAAGTAGCGACGATGATAGTTGCATGGGAGCTGGTGTTGCGAGTGGTCAGGCACGTGGCCCTGAGACTGGTGAGGGTGACATCAGTGACATGCAGACAGTAGTGGATGATGCTGTAGCCGATCAGAAGAAGCGGTTAGCAGCTTGCACGTGAGGCAGCCGCTAAGCCAGCAGGGTGGTAGCGTGGCCGTGAGTCAGTAAGGTGGCAGCACTGTGAGATCTGAGCCAAACATGCCCGAGGGTAGACCGCCTTCTACGCAGGAGCCTACCTGTCCAGAAAGAAGTAGCGGCGCATGGGTTCACGAAGGCAGCTGTAGCAGGCAGTCAGCACGGAGTGGTGGGGGGAAAATGCCATACTTGGTAGTGTGGGAATTTTTCATCAAGCCGTCAACATGGCCCACTCTGTGACTGGGACACTAGGTACACTGTGTTGACTCCCCATGCAATTCCTCATGCGAATCCCACCCTCACCACTCTGTTGACCCTCACCTCGGCTGGGCTTCACCTCGGCTGGGCCACTGTGTTGACTCCTCATGTGGCTGCCACCTCACCACTCTATGACGAGGCCACTATTGTCTCTGTTTGGCCTTATTGACATCACCATTTATTTTACCATTCTTCTGATCTGTCAGAAGAAAGGAAAAATGAGAAACACAACGGATCCTGTGTTTGGAGCATCCATAAGGCCTGTATTATACAGTCCCTATTTTACATCGGGATATGCTCATGAATTGGAAGCCAAAAGCAGAAGTGGGTACAAAACACAGAAGACATGCAAACTTTCCAATCACGTGTCATCTCTGTAAACAGTGATATTAACACAAACTTACTGCTGACACCCTCTCCACTGTGTCGGGGGGCTTTTCTTGTATAAGTGTTTAATAGAAGAGGTTCTGTAGACATCTATGTGAAATCAGCTGACGACGGTGTAAAAGCAGTGCGCTCTTTAGCGCTACAGTAGGATCTTGGGCCTCTGCACGGTTCTTTATACCTGGCACTAACATCGACCTGTAAGGCTTGAGTTATTTGGTCAGCTTTGGCCCCATAACTTCCCAAGTAAGTAAAGTGTGCAGTGATTCTATGAGCGACGCCTGTCATCTGCATGTCATACTGACTCACAGTATTATTTCACTACCACAGCAGACTCCCTATGCGTGTTACTGCAAGGCACAGTGTTCTACACCGCTATAAAGGCTCTCTGCAGCCAGGAAAAAGTTGTTTCTTAACGCAATTTGTCATTAATAAATTCAGATCGAATCAAATCTTTTTGGGAAATTCGGCAAATCGTCCGAATTGAATTTTTAAAAAATTCGCTCATCTCTAATCATATGCAACTTATTGTCATACGGCTGTGTGAATGGAAAAATAAAAATAAAGTTATGGCCCCAGAAAGGCAGGGAGTGAATAACGAGAATGAAAAGCTCTCCAGGGGGTTAATATAAGGTTTTATGTCTATATGAGAGGACCATTATAGGGAATCTATGATCTTGGGCTATTATCCGCATTACTAAATGTGTAGTACTGCAGATGAGTCCAGATCACAATTTTTTTCCCCTATTTTCCCCCTTTTCCCTGTTCTCGACATTCAAAGCTCAGACTGCTGTGCTAATATAATGGAGAGGACTGACATTTCAGTGCAGCTCTGAGCACTGACAACTGGGGAACAAGGAGCAGTAAGTAAATAAAAAATTGTGATCCCATCCTTTATCTGCAGTACTAATTACGTAATAATTAGAGATGAGCAAATTTTTTAAGAATTCGATTCACTGGTTCGCCGAATTTGTTTGAAAAAATTTGGTTTGATCCGAATAGATTTGCGGCAAATTTTGTTAAAAAAACAGCTATTTCCTGGCTGCAGAGAGCCTGTATAGGGGTGTAGAATGCTGTGCCTTGCAGTAACACACATAGGGAGTCTGCTGTGGTAGTGAAATAATACTGTGAGTCCGTATGACATGCAGATGACAGGCGTCGCTCCTAGAATCACTGCACACTTCACTTATTTGGGCAGTCATGGGGTCAAAACTGACCAAATAACTCAAGTATGAACTCAGCCTTACAGGTTGATGTTAGAGTCAAGAAGAAGCGCACTCCTTTTACACCGTCGTCAGCTGATTCCACATAGATGTCTACAGAACCTGTTCTATTAAACGCTTATACAAGTAGAGCCCCCCGACAGAGTGGAGAGGGTGTCAGCAGTAAGTTGTGTAGACGTCACTGATTATTTTGCCCTTCCTCTGATTTGTCAGAACAATAACCCCCAAAAACGGACCCTGTCTGTGGAGCATCCGCCTTCACCCGGTCAGCATTTGGTCAGTAATCCATCAGTATTGCTAATGCCAAAAAAACCACCTTCCACATGCTGAACAGCAAATATATATTTATTTTGCCACTAATACACGACAAAAAGGGCTTTAGAACAGATAACTGCACTGCTGAGCTGCAAATATATTTTACTTTTGCCACTAAAACACGACAATTGTAATTTTCTCACTTCACCACACAACGACTAATAAGCCTTTTTTTCCCACTAATACAAGCCAAAAAAATGCTTTAGAACATATAACTGCACCGCACAAGGGCAAATAAGACGTAGAAACAATTCCTTGTAATAAACCCTGTTAATGGCTGTATCACACAGCACTTGCACCCCAATAACAAGAACGGTTTGCTGGAATTACAGAGCTGTATAATGGTTATTTGGATCGGTGGTCAGTGCAGCAAGGTGTAATAGGAATGTTCCTATTACCCAGGCTGTAACCTCCCCTATTGAACCCTGTTCTACATAAATGCTGTGGAATGATTCCTCCCTATCCTTTCCCTACACCTTGAATAATCTTTTCCTGAACTTGTAAATCTTTTTTTTTAGCACAATGAAGTACACTGGAAAATGGCAGAATCCAAGATGGCTGACGCTATTTATAGGGCTGTGACATCACAGGGCTGGCTGGCTGCTGATTGGCTGCATCCATGGCATTATGGGTGATCCCGCCTTCCCAGAGTTCCTTCTTCCATGTCCTCACACGTGCAGCAGCCATTTTAGGAAAAAATGCGATTCGTTACCACAAATCGCGAGGAAATTAGTCTTCGGTGCTAATCGAATATTTCCTGAAATTCGGATTGAATTCCACTTCGTCAGCTTTGATTCACTCATCTCTGGTAATAATAATAGTCTAACATCATGGTGACATTCCCTTTAATACTGGACAGTCCTGTACACCTCATTTAGGAAATGCCAGGGCTGACGAAGAACTGACAAACAGAGCTCCCTCCCTTTATCATCACCACAATCATCACTGATTGAGATGCATAAAACGTTAAAATTCAACATGTCATTGCAGCAAGCTAGCATGTGGGAGTTTGATCAGGGGACATACATTGCGCCCTCCCTCCATCTGACCACTCAGATCCTGCAGTTGCTATTGGCTGCAGCATCTGAGGGGTTAAACAACCAGGATCCATGTAACCTCCAATCTTATTCACTGCAGGAGGGTCTCAGCTGCCTAACACAGTCTGCACCTGCCGTGCATGGAGCGCACTCAGTTCTCAAGGCTGCTCCATACACTTCCTTCCAACTTCCCGCATACATGCCCTGTGAATGTCAGCAAGGGGTTAAAAAGGAGTTGGGGCTTGCTCCTGGGCAACTTCTCCCTGCTTTGCTTAATTGACAGGTATTTTCTTATACAGAAATATGAGATGCTAGTCAATCAAGTTGGGCTGAGGGAAGAGAAGTTGACAAGGAGCAGCCCCCAATATCTATTCTCCTTGTTCCTGGCTCCATTTTAAACCATATATGCTTTGAAATGACTCCATGTTTCTGAGTAAAATACAGCTCCTATAATGAGGGAGGATATCAGGATTTCAGGATGTCCGTGGTTTGGGCAGCATAAATCTCCTGACAGTTTATCTTTCCTTTTTTAAGTTGGTAGATGAAGAAAACCTACCCAGAAAGACATGACATGAAAGTTTGTGGTCCAAACTTCCTTGTGTTGAAAGTTGCAGATGCTTTTAGGAAGTCCAGGGAGATCATTGCCCATAATCCCTGACCCAATGAATACAGCATTCAACAGTAGAATGTATATACGTATTTTGTGAAAGACAATTCTTCTGTTTCTTCCATGTTCTTTATTAAGTTTTATGTCAGTACACAGCCGTGTGTGGTTCGGAGAATTCTCAGAGGACTTTCTGTAAGGATGATGTGCTATGATGTTCTTCACAAATCAGGTCACGTAGTTATATGTAGATACATCTGACTGCCACAAAGTATGTTTTATACATATTAAGTGCTTGTTGGTTGTGATTGCTCTTAAGTGGATTGTCTGGATTGCAGAATTGATTTACCTACCAGCAGACTTGTCTTGTCTTGAATCATGTTCTTTTTTTTCTTTCTACATTTGTAGTAGGCCTATTTTATGCATTTGATCTTTAGTCAGAAGATAAAACTTGGAGTTCCACTTTAGTAAAAATATTACTGCATTTACTACTGTCTACTAAATTACATGTTATCAACCAGGGTAATGATCACCTAGGCTCAGAATTACTGGTGGATTACAGTCTACCAGACTAATTAGAGCAAAGGTGAAAGATCTTTTAGCAGAAGAGCTTTTCAGGGGCATAATTCTAGACAAATTGGTTGTTGACTAAGGAGTCTATGTTTTTTTCTTGCACCTCTATATCCTCCCCCCTCTTAATATATATATATTTTTTTTTTTAAACCATTCACTAGAAGGGCCTCTTGTAATTCACATAAACAAGAAGAGGTAAGCAGAGACTTGACCATGCCGATGGTACTGAGAGGTCTTCAAATGAAGTTCATCCAAGACAGAAGCTTCATTGGGACTATGCATTTCTGCACTGAACCAGTCCATTCATCAGGTCAATTTAACTGATGCAGTTAGACCCCACAAAAAATGATTTTCTAATTTCTAGCTAATAAAAAAATTCCAAAAAGTAGTTAGGAACCACATAGGCTGAAATATGAAAAAGCTTGATAGTTATCATATCCTGCCATGGCAGAGAATAAAGGAGCATTAGAATAAAGTAGTCCCTCCAGTTACAATAATAATTGGTTCCAGGATGACAGTATGTTGAAACCAGTGCAACTCAAGTCCATAACTCTATGGAAAACTGGTGATTGGTTCCAAAGCCACAAAATATAATTCCAAAGTAAGAGAAAATCAAGATTTAAGAAAAATAAGTAGATAACTAAGATAGGTGCATTAAGGCCTTACAAACAACAGTCAGGAACACATGCTGGAAACTGTAAATCACTTTCTATAATGGGGACAGGAGCTCTTCAGGGTCCTGTTTAGCACGCAATGTACCAGAAAAAGAAAATGGAGTAGTCCTCACTTGGTGATCAAAGGAGCAGCTCATCCTAGTACAGACAGAGAGCAGGAGAGGACATATAGTACCAATTTGCTACTAAAGAGGAGCTACTAGATACCAATACAGGTGTTTCACCAGCGAAATGGCTGTGTTGTTTGGTTGGATCTGACTTTGAGACATTGTCATTGACATTGGCCCAGAAAAGAACATTGTATGTTGAAAATATTGTACCCTTAGGCCAACTGTTATTCACAGTTGTGAGATTTCACAATTACTACCAGGATCTCGTGGGTTTCAGTCTATGTCATAGGGATGAGGGAATGTAATATCAGCTGGGTTAGACAGAATGGGAGCTGTCAGAGAAATTGCACATAGTCAATTTGGATATGTGTCATTTAATTGCATCCCTCCCTAAAAATACTTTACTTTTTTTTTTTGTATTAGTTATAGTTAGAAAATGATATTTTTTTTGGGTGTCTAGTTCTTTAGAAATTGAAAATGGGGAGGCCTCTCTTGGAGATAGGTATTTTTTTTAATACCTACAGTTTTGTCCTTACTTGCATCTATATATATCCCAAGATGTGTAGCACCAGATGGCCAATTTCTCAATTTCATGATATTATATCACAAGATGTATCTCCTATTTGTATCTAAGTGTAGCCACCCAGTGGTTGTGTAATGAATTGCAATTTCTTTTGCTAGCATGTTGCAATATTCTATTGAACTTACTTCATGAGAGCTTCGAAGTCTTCAACCAAATCCAAACTAAGCTGAAAGCGGACACATCTGTATATTGAGATCCTAAAAACTCAAATGCATTCCCCATATGAAACAAACTAACATAGTAACATAGTACATAAGGCCGAAAAAAGACATTTGTCCATCCAGTTCGGCCTGTTATTCTGCAAGTTGGGCCAGAGGAAGGCAAAAAAAAAACCCTGTGAGGTAGAAACCAATTTTCCCCACTTTAGGGGAATAAAAAATTCCTTCCGGACTCCAATCAGGCAATCAGAATAACTCCCTGGATCAACGACCCCTCTCTAGTAGCTATAGCCTGTAATATTATTACACTCCAGAAATACATCCAGGCCCCTCTTGAATTCCTTTATTGTACTCCCCATCACCACCTCCTCAGGCAGAGAGTTCCATAGTCTCACTGCTCTTACCGTAAAGAATCCTCTTCTATGTTTGTGTACAAACCTTCTTTCCTCCAGACGCAGAGGATGTCCCCTCGTCACAGTCACAGTCCTGGGGATAAATAGATGATGGGAGAGATCTCTGTACTGACCCCTGATATATTTATACATAGTAATTAGATCTCCCCTCAGTCGTCTTTTTTCTAAAGTGAATAACCCTTAATTTTGATAATCTTTCAGGGTACTGTAGTTGCCCCATTCCAGTTATTACTTTAGTTGCCCTCCTCTGGACCCTCTCCAGCTATGCTATGTCTGCCTTGTTTACAGGAGCCCAGAACTGTACACAGTACTCCATGTGTGGTCCGACTAGCGATTTGTAAAGTGGTAGGAATATGTTTTTATCACGGGCATCTATGCCCCTTCTGATGCAACCCATTATCTTATTGGCCTTGGCAGCAGCTGCCTGACACTGGTTTTTGCAGCTTAGTTTGCTGTTTATTAAAATTCCTAGATCCTTTTCCATGTCAGTGTTACCGAGTGTTTTACCATTTAGTATGTACGGGTGACTTGCATTTTTCTTTCCCATGTGCATAACCTTACATTTATCAGTGTTAAACCTCATCTGCCACTTATCTGCCCAAGCCTCCAATCTATCCAGATCCATCTGTAGCTGTATAGTGTCCTCTGTAGTATATATACAGTGTACTGTCCTCTGTAGTATATATACAGTATACTGTCCTCTGTAGTATATATACAGTATACTGTCCTCTGTAGTATATATACAGTATACTGTCCTCTTCAGTGTAAATTACTTTACACAGTTTAGTGTCATCTGCGAAAATTGATATTTTACTATGCAAGCCTTCTACAAGATCATTAATAAATATATTGAAGAGAATAAGGCCCAATACTGACCCCTGAGGTACCCCACTAGTGACAGTGACCCAATCTGAGTGTGTACCGTTAATAACCCTCTGTTTTCTATCACTCGGCCAGTTACTTACCCACATACAGACGTTTTCTCCCAGTCCGAGCATTCTCATTGTATATACTAACCTTTTATGTGGTACAGTGTCAAATGCTTTGGAGAAGTCCAGATATACGACATCCATTGATTCGCCGCTGTCAAGTCTAGAACTTACCTCCTCATAGAAACTGATTAAATTAGTTTGACATGACCAATCCCTCACGAAGCCATGCTGATATGGTGTTATTTGCTTATTTCCATTGAGATGCTCTAATATAGCATCTCTCAGAAAACCTTCAAACAGTTTACCCACAACAGATGTTAAACTTACCGGCCTATAGTTTCCAGGCTCTGTTTTTGGACCCTTTTTGAATATTGGCACCACATTTGCCATGCGCCAATCCTGTGGGACATTCCCTGTCAATATAGAGTCTGCAAATATCAGAAATAAGGGTCTGGCTATGACATTACTTAATTCCCTTAGGATACGGGGGTGTATGCCATCCGGTCCTGGCGATTTGTCTATTTTAATTAGAAAAATATTTAACAGCTTTGCTTTCTCCTCGTCGCTCTCTGCGACTCTCCCCTCATTACTCTTTAAAGGGCCGACACCTTCAGATTTATACTTTTTAACATTTATATAATTGAAGAACATTTTAGGGTTAGTTTTACTCTTTGGCAATTAATCTCTTGGTCTCTAGTTTGCCCGCTTTTATTTGTTTTTTACATGTTCTACTTTTTTTCCTTATAGTTTTTCAGTGCTTCCGTGCAACCCTCCTGTTTTAGTGATTTATATGCTTTCTTTTTGTCATTTATTCCTTTCTTTACAGTTCTGTTTATCCACATTGGTTTCTTTTTGTTCCTTAACCTTTTATTCCCATACGGTATGTACCTCTCACAATGAGATTTTAGGATGCTTTTAAAGATATCCCATTTTGTGGCTGTATTTTTATTTTTGAGGACTTTGTCCCAGTTAGTTAGGCCTATGGCCTCTCTTAGTTGGCTAAATTTAGCTTTTTTGAAGTTTGGTATTTTTGTTCCTCCCTGTAGAAACGCTCTTTTGAATGATAATTGGAAAGTTATTACTTTATGGTCACTATTTCCCAGGTGTCCCCCAACCTGCACGTCTGTTGTTCTGTCAGGCCTATTGGTTAATACTTAGTCCAATATGGCCGTCCCTCTAGTCGGGTCCTGAACCAGTTGGGAGAGGTAATTGTCTTTGGTTATTGCCAAGAACCTGTTTCCCTTATGAGATATACAAGTTTCAGTTTCCCAGTCTATATCTGGGTAGTTGAAGTCCCCCATAATAACCACCTCATTATGATTTGCCGCCTGGTCTATCTCGTTTAGTAGTAGATTTTCTGTGGACTCTGGTATATTAGGTGGTTTATAGTAAACTCCTATTAGTAATTTATTGTTGTTTTTAGCTCCATGTATCTCTACCCACAGTGACTCCACATGTTCATGTCCCTCACTTATATCTTCACGGAGTGTGGACTTTAGACAGGACTTTACATAAAGGCAAACCCCTCCCCCTCTCCGGTTTTGATGATCCTTTCTAAACAGACTGTAACCCTGTACATTAACTGCCCAATCATAGCTATCATCCAGCCATGTCTCAGTTATTCCCACTGTCATAGCTATCATCCAGCCATGTCTCACTTATTCCCACTATGTCATAGTCCTCCTCACACATCACTAATTCCAGCTCCCCAGTTTTATTAGTCAGGCTTCTGGCATTAGTATACATACATTTGAGAGGTTTATGTATATTTTTTACCCTACACCTTTCCTTCTGAACTGTTCTAGTCCCTCCTTCCATTCCTCCCCCAGTCCCACTACCTTGCCCCCGGTCTCTATCTGCACTATCTTCCCCTCCTATAGTGTAATTTCCCCGTCCCCCAGTCCCTAGTTTAAACACTCCTCCAACCTTCTAGCCATCTTTCTCCCCAGCCCAGCTGCCCCTTCCCCATTGAGGTGCAGCCCGTCCCTACGATAGAGCCTGTAGCCGATAGAGAATTCGGCCCAGTTCTCCAGGAACCCAAACCCCTCCTTCCTACACCAGTTCTTGAGCCACTTGTTAATCTCTCTAATCTCCCGCTGCCTTTCTTGTGTGGCTCGTGGTACATGAAGAATTTCGGAAAATACTACCTTTGAGGTCCTTGCCCTAAGCTTTTGACCTAAATCCCTGAAATCATTTTTAAGGACTCTCCACCTACCCCTAACTTTGTCATTGGTTTCGATATGGACCATGACCGCTGGATCTTCTCCAGCCCCTCCCAGTAATCTGTCAACCCGATCCGCGATGTGTTGAACTCTAGCGCCAGGAAGACAGCACACTGTTCGGCGATCACGGTCTTTGTGACAGATTTCCCTATCTGATCCCCTAATAATGGAGTCTCCCACTACCAGCACCTGTCTGGCCTGCCCTGCTCTCCTGGTTCCCTGCTTACTGGAGCTGACATTCCACCGACTGGCAGAGGAAGTGTCCGGCTGCAGCAGTGCCGTCCCTGGACTGACATCCCCCTCTTCTGCCAAACGTGCAAACTTGTTGGGGTGTGTTAGATCAGGGCTAGCCTCCCTGGCACTCTTCCCTCTACCCCGCTTTTTAACTGTTACCCAGCTAGCTACCTCACTTTCCTCAGCCTCCTCTATGTCACCCTCCCCCTCATCTACCCCAAAGAGTGCTTGCTCGGTGAGAAGAAAAATCTTTTGCAAATTGTCAATGCCTCTCAGTGTTGCAATTTGCCCGTTGTGTTGCAATTTGCCCGTTAAGATAGTGAAATATTATTAAAGGGGTATTTCCCTCTCAGACAATGGGGGCATATTGCTAGGATATGCCCCCATTTTCTGATAGGTGCGGGTCCCACCGCTGGGACCCACACCTACAACGAGAAGAAAGCGGGGAGCGCTGGGGCTGGAGGACCTCGGATTTCCCGGGGTCTGTCCACCACCAAGCGCTGCTCCCATAGAAGTGAATGGGAGCGCACTGCACATGCGCGGCCCATGCTACCATTCATTTCTATGGGGCAGACCGCAATAGCCGAGCCAGCGCTCGGCTATTTTCGGCGCCCCATAGAAATGAATGGAGGGCGGCTGCGCATGCGCTGTGCACCCTCTGTTCATTTACCGGCTCCGTTCTCATTGTAGATGGGGGTCCCAGCGGTGGAACCCGCACCTATCAGACAATGGGAGAATATCCATACGATATGCCCCCATTGTCTGAGATGGGAAAACCCCTTTAAAGTTCTTCTGAACTCTGAAACTGATGGCCTATACTTACAATAGGTCACCAATATCAGGGAGTTGGGGACTTTAATGGGACTTATACGCTCTGAGTTGTGATACTTGGCACAGCCACCACTAGAAGTAAAATGTTGTGCCTTGTAAAATATTAAGGACACATGGCACTTGCTGATCTCTTCAATCAGCTGATGGACAATGGTGTCAGGAATTAGACTTCTATTGATTCTAAGCCAACTATATCAGGGCTGTATAACAATGTCAATAATTTTGTAAACTTCAGAAAAAAATATTGGGTAAAAGGATGTCATATGTTTATATTATACATCATACTAGTGACTTCCATAAATAAAATTATGAAAAAATGAAACGGCTTGTTTTTAGGTTAAACAAGAGTGCAAAGACCTCTGCTATTATAATAAGTGGTATCCTTCATATACTGTAACTGTACCATAGAATATAATGGAATTTGAATTCAAATTTGGGCCAGTTCCCAATTTTTTAAAAAATTTTTGGGCAATTCGATTCAGTCAAATTTAACAGCCATTTTTCAGATCAGAAGACAGAAAAGATGAAGAAGGCGATGTCCTTTTTTGTCACCAAAAAGTGAAACATTTTTGGATCATGGAAAAATCCAACTATGTACTTTGTTTCTAAGGCCTCTTTCACACTTGCGTTGTCCGGATCCGGCGTGTACTCCACTTGCCGGAATTACACTCCGGATCCGGAAAAACGCAAGTGTACTGAAAGCATTTGAAGACGGAACCGTCTTCCAAATGCTTTCAGTGTTACTATGGCACCCAGGACGCTATTAAAGTCCTGGTTGCCATAGTAGGAGCGGGGAGCGGGGGAGCGGTATACTTACAGTCCGTGCGGCTCCCGGGGCGCTCCAGAATGACGTCAGAGCGCCCCATGCGCATGGATGACGTGATCCATGCGATCACGTGATCCATGCGCTTGGGGCGCCCTGACGTCACTCTGGAGCGCCCGGGGAGCCGCACGGACGGTAAGTACACTGCTCCCCCGCTCCCCGCTACACTTACCATGGCTGTCAGGACTTTAGCGTCCCGGCAGCCATGGTAACCACTCTGAAAAAGCTAAATGTCGGCTCCGGCAATGCGCCGAAACGACGTTTAGCTTAAGGCCGGATCCGGATCAATGCCTTCCAATGGGCATTAATTCCGGATCCGGCCTTGCGGCAAGTGTTCCGGATTTTTGGCCGGAGCAAAAAGCGCAGCATGCTGCGGTATTTTCTCCGGCCAACAAACGTTCCGTACCGGAACTGAAGACATCCTGATGCATCCTGAACGGATTACTCTCCATTCAGAATGCATTAGGATAATCCTGATCAGGATTCTTCCGGCATAGAGCCCCGACGACGGAACTCTATGCCGGAAGACAATAACGCAGGTGTGAAAGAGCCCTAAAGAGACTGCTTGTTACCACCAGCAGCCACACGTTTACCCATAGCCATATGTGTGCAGCAAGCCCCTGCAGAGGATGGGAGTGATAGTGGCCATTATGAGATGATGTGTCATGGCGGAATCCTTCAGGCTTGGATTGCTGCAGTGAAAAGGTGGTATAAGGAATCAGGACAGAAGTAGAACAATAAAAGTCTCTCTTTACTAAGTGCAAAATAGAGGTTGTAGTACATCCAGCAGTAGTTTTTACACAGTGCAATTTATCTCCTCAGATGATGTATGGTGTCTGGCAAAGTGACAAATGATGACACCTCTGGTATACTTTCTTGCTGGCATCTCTTCCCTGAACTTCTAGCTAAAAACTAAAATCCGATACTAGTGGCTGTATGTGTCAACTTGTAAAAATGTAAATGTCATCTAGGTGATGGGTGTCTGAGCCATAGTCCCTACCTGCAGCAGGGTCTGTATAGCTATGGTTGCTGGTCACTCTGCTGGCTGTAAATGCTGTAGCTTTGAAGACATCTGTAGTTCTGTATTCTTGCAGTCTCCCTGGATTAGTGTTCCTCACAGACGGAGCTGGATCTCTGATCCCTGAGGCCATATGGAATGGGAGCAGATGGTTGTGCTTCCTCACTCCTCACTTGCTATTCTAGCTCTGCTCTCTCTTGACAAGAAGTAGGACCAGCCTACTTCTACCAAGAGGGGAAGAATGGGATGGTTAGATCCATCTCTACTGGCAACCATACCTCCCCTGCTGGTGTACAGTAGTGATGAGCGGCAGGGGCAATATTCGAATTCGCGATATTTCACAAATATTTGGGCGAATATTCGCCATATATTCGAGAATTCGCGAATTCATGATCTCCAGGCATTATTTTCTTGATTGCGAAAATTCGCAAAAAGAATTTGCCCTAAAAATTTGGAATTTAAAAAAATTTAATATTCGCGATTACGAATATATTTTGCGATATTCAAAATATTCGCGAATTCTCGAAGTGCCGATATTCGTGATTAAAATTCGCAATTAGAATATTCGTGATCAACACTAGTGTACAGTACAAACAGTGCATAGCATGGAAAAACAAAACATAGCATTGCATTACAAACCAAACGTTGCAGATACCCCCCAGGTCTGGGTACTGCATTTGTTGCTGTCACTTAAGATTACTAATACTGGCTTAGAGTTAAAGAGCTTGAAATAAGTTGCACACAGTTGTAGGAGAAATAAGTTGCATACAGTTGTAGGAAACCCCTGAATGTCATCCTCAACTTTTCAGGGCAATTGGAGCACTTTCTATGTGGGTTTCAAATTTTATCAAAGCTTGTTATACAGATGTTCTACCTTACTTTTCCTCTGGGCTCAACATATCTCAAAACATGTGATGTGAATTGACCGGCTTAAAAAAAAACATGATTTCAGTATACTCTGCCACAAGATCTCTGGCCCATATGTGCCTATGTGTGGCCACCCAGTGGCTCTAATGAAAACTGCATCCTGTCCAGGATTTTGCTAGCATGTCAAGATATCGGGGCAGATTTACCTTTCCAGTAGACAAGCCGTCTACATATGGTGCACAGTTAATCACTTTTGCCTAAGGTTATGGCCACACGTTCAGGTTTCCTGGTGCAGTTTTGGAAGCCAAATCCAGAAGTGAATTCAAATAAAAGAAGTTGTATCTGTCCTTTATACTTCCTCTCCTTTTATGAACCATTCCTGATTACGGTATCAGGAAACATGACTGTGTGGCCATATGCTAACTCAATACCAAATGTTGGTTGGCTTACTTTGAGACAATTTTGGTGCAAAATGTTGACCTAGATGTGCCAAGTTGCACCACTTTTTGGAGTCTAGGTGCAACCCTGTTAGTAAATGTGGATAATTGTGTTCTGTTTGTATAATAACAAATTATGGTCCTCCAAAGTCAAGAAAAGGTAATTATGGAAAAATCTGCACATTTAGACTTTAATTACAGGGCAGCCAAGTTGTTCCTCAAATATCTCAAATCCACTTTAAACAAAGTCTGGGTTCAATGGATTATTAATCAATGGAAGCTGGAATCACATAAACCTTACAAAGGCAGAACAATGTCCCTTTGTGTGCCGAGGATAGTTGTCAGAAAGGACAATAGCTATGCCCATCTCAACAGTAAAAGCCAGAAATGGTCTAGAATGTCCCGCATTTCATGTAGCCAGGTTTCATTGTAATTTTGATTTAAGAGCTCCTAATAGAAGACAAGAATTCTCCACTGTCAGGAAGATTTTCCAAACAATACGAAAAAGGTTGAGCATTAGCCTCACACTCATCAATCAAAGCAAAATCAACATACTGCACATATTTTATGGCATCAGCAGGATTACAGGAGCCCTATGAAAAATGTACAGAGCAGGAAACTAAGTGCGTTTTTTGAGGTTTGGAGAGCAGCCAACAACTGGTACCAGCACCAAGGACGTTCATGAGAATGAATGTTTCAATCATTGCTTACAAATCTTGGAGTATATTAGCGTTTTTAATTATAGGAGAAGGTCAGGTGCCACTTTTTTTTCATGAAAGCTTAAACGAATAAGCATCACAAAGGAAACTTTTTTATGTCAAATTTGTTTTTATTTCTAGGGATGGCAGGCGTGGGAAGAGAAATTCTTAAAATTTACAAAATGTTTTGGAATTTTTGAAATGCAAAAGAAAAAAAATATTTCTTTAGAACATAATGTACAGGATGTATAACTAATAATTTTTGCCAATTGAAACTAGATACTGATCAATAGAAAGAGAAAAAGGTCCAGCTCGGTTAAAATGTTAGCTTTATTCTTCAGTGCAGATAAAAGCCAGTTACAGTCCAGTCTACGCGTTTCGGATCAAAGACAGTAGCGATCCTTACTCATGACAAGATACTGATGAATATACCATATTTTTTGCCCTACAAGATGCACTCCCCCCCCCCCCCCCCAAAGTGCAGGGAAATGTCAGTGCGTCTTATGGGGCAAATACATATAAGCGCGTCCATCATGGACACGCTCATTAGTACAGAAGGACCAGGGAGTGGTGAATGTAATCACTGCTTCCTGGTCTTCTCCTGCAGGCTCCTCATGCTGTGCTGTGACCTGTGCACAGCATGAAGACATCGGCGCTGTGAGACATCAGGTCACAGCACGGTGCGGCAGGAAGACCAGAAAAAGCACTGAATGATAGTAGTGTTGAGCGCGAATATTCAAATAGCAAATTTTTATCTTGAATATCGCAACTTCGAGAATTTGCAAATATTTCAAATATAGTGCTATATATTCGTTATAGCGAATAATAATAATTTTTCCCATCTGAACACATGATTTCTCCCTGCTTCTTGCTTGTGGGCCAATGAGTCATTGACCCAAAAGCAACTTAAGCAGGGAGGAATCATGACTTTAGAGGTAAAAAATTCAGAATATTCAAAAAAACGGATATATACTGTAGCTCTATATCGAATATATTTGTTTTTGGGACGCTTGTCGGGGAGGAGTATGCCAAAGTGGAACAGCTGTACAGATTGAAAAAATAAAAAGACGAGTATTCTAAAAAACTAATATATTTGATATAGTGCTATATATTCATTTTTTAGAATATTCGTAATTTTTTTTCCATCTGAAGTCATGATTCCTCCCTGCTTAACAAGCTTGACAAGCAACTTAAGCAGGGAGGAATCATAACTTCACATGGAAAAAAATGACGAATATTCTAAAAAACTAATATATAGCACTATATCGAATATAGTGCTATATATTCCTTTTTGACCCACGCCTGTATTGATCGCGTAATATTCGCATATTACGCGATCATTACATTGCAGATTATTCGAATTTGCGAATATTCAATGAATATTCTATAAAATATTCGCAAAATATCACGCATTCGAATATGACCCCTGCCGCTCATCACTAAATGTAAGGAGCGGTGGCAGCGTCTGGCGCAGGAGAGGTACGATTTATACATTTTTTTGTCTGCTCTGAGCATGAAGGTCTGAACTGAGATCTGAATGGGGGTCATTCACATTGGGTTATGATGTGAGTCTGAATGGGGAGTCTTATTCACATTATGGCTCTGATCTAAGGTCTGTTTGGGGGTCTGATCTGAGGTCTGAATGGGGGATCTTATTCACATTGGGGCTCTGATCTGAGGTCTGATTGGAGGTCATTTACATTGGGGGTCTCAAATGAGGTCTGAGGGTAGTCCTTTTAATATTGGGGGTCGATCCAAGATCTAATTGTGGGTCTTATTAACATTGGGGTCTGATTGGGGCTCTGAGCTGAGGTCTGATTGACATTGTGGGTCTGATCTAAGATATGATTGGGGTCTTATTAACATTGGGGGTCTGATCCAAGGTCTGAATGGAGGACTTATAAACAATGGGGGTCTGAGCAGAGCCCTGATTAACATTGTGGGGTCTGATATATTGCTGGCAGCAATTTCTGGAACTCCTATGGAGGTCTGATCCTGTCGCTGGATCACGATGTCAGCGACAGGGTGCATCTCACAATGGATGTCTGGACCAGCAGAAATGGGCAGGGATGATATCGCAGCTTCACAGCACATTGGGTGTCCCTCCAAGGCATCGGGGAGTTCAGTATATTGGGCAGACTAGATGGGCCAAATGGTTCTTATCTGCCGATACATTCTATGTTTCTATGTCTATGTTTCTATCATCAGATGTGGCGGCATCTCAGCTTGTGGTGCCGCCCCGGGGTGTCCAGGGGAGAACTGCTTCTCTCCCTCAAGCCACTGTCTTCACCGCTGCTGAGCCCCCCAGCAAGCATCCCCGTAGCTACACAAGTGTGGGGCACGTCCGCTGCCAGGCCGTGCTCCAGCTTGTGAGCTTAGGGGAACGGAGACACACTGGACCTTATGTCCTGGCTGCCCTCCAGGCTCAGGTTAACAAGTGGCTGACACGACAAAGGCTCCAGGCAGGTATAGTTGACTGTGACAACGGTAGCAACCTCCTCGCTGCCCTCCATGCCAGCAGTATCACACACGTTCCCTTCATGGCACGTCCTCAACCTTGTTGTACAGAAGTTCGTGCGCACATACCCAAGGTTGAGCCACATTGTGCAAAGGGTAAGAAGGATTGCCAGCCACTTCCGATGCTCCCCAACCGCCACTGCGTCCCTGTCCAAACTTTATCAGGACAAGAGCCTTCCACCTCACAGGCTGATGGTGGATAGAGTGACGCGGTGGAACTCCACCCTCCACATGCTAGAAAGGTATTGGAAGGAGCGATGGGCCGTGAAGGAATACCTGCTGGACCTAGGCACTCCGGGGCCATCACACCCACTCCCCTACATCACCAATGCGGAGTAGGAGCAGATACACCAGGTCTGCCACGTGTTACCGCCCTTTGAGCAGGCAACCAAGCTGGTCAGCTGGGTGCACATCGGCCTCAATAACGTGCTCCTCATAGTGTTCCTGCTGGACACAAAACTAGAACGCCTGCTTGATACTGGGGAGAGTGACTTGTTGGAGCAAGAAGAGGCAACATTGCTCCTCCAAGACCAGGCCCAGGACAAGGAGGAGGAGGAATTTTTTGAGGAGGTTATGGACATCCAGGAGTTTGGGCCTGGTCAGGAGGGAGAGCCGGTGTCGGGGGCACCGTTAGTGCGGGGGTGGGGCGAATCCCAGAGGCAGCAGCAGCAGAAGGACAAAGACGTCATGGTCACGGGCATCCAAGAAGAGTCACAGCGGGCTGCCCTCTTCCCCATGGCTGCCCACATGCTGCACTGCCTCCAGAGGGACCCCCAAATCAGGCAAATGAAGGAGAGGGGTGATTTTTGGTTGGCCACCTTTTTAAATCCTCGCTGCAAGGGGAAACTGGAGCAGTTCATCCCAGCCAGCTGGCGGGTTGCTCGTATGCAACACCTGCGGGCCAGTCTGCTCCTCCAGCTGGAGCAGGCCAACCCTCTGCCTCACGTTCTAGTTCTCCCCGCTCATCTCACCCAGCAGGTAGCTGGCCCCAGCAGCTCTAGCCGAGCAGGAGATCTTATGGGTGATATGAGGCAGTTCTACCAGCCTGCGCGACCCAGTAGCAGCAGCAGTCACCATCAGCGGCTGGCCCGCATGGTGGACGACCCCATGGAGTACTGGGTTGCCAGGCTGGACACCTGCCGTGAGCTCACTCAGTATGCGCTGGAGATACTGTCTTGCCCACCCTCCAGCGAACTATCTGAGCGGACATTCAGCGCGGCAGGTGGGGTGGTCACCGACAAGCAGACCTGTCATTCATTAAAATGATTGAGTCCTGGATTGGCGGCCGATTTCTTGGCCCTCATCGTCTCTTCAGGGCTCTGAAGGGTCCCTTGTCAATCCCTCTCCTTGGCTCTCCCTCCAAAACATCGTTCTTTTGTAACTTTTGTATATATTTATCGATTAATTTATTTATATATTTCTCTATAGATGAATTTATTTATGTATTTATTTATTGATGAATTTATTTATATATTTCTCTATAGATGAATGTATTTATGTATTTATTTATTTATTGATGAATTTATATAGTTCTCTATCGATGAATTTATTTATGTATTTTTTTTTCTATTTATCTGTCGATGAATTTATTTATCTACTATTTATTCATTTATTAAGCCTCTTATTTATTTATTTAATTAAAATATTATTGAAATATATATATATATATATATATATATATTTGTACACATTTTTTGTGGGCTTTACAATCTTAAAAATCCTTTGAAATAAAAATTGTCAAAGGAAAATATTGCAATTTGTATGCATGGGAGCACATTCCTGCTGTAGACAAAGAACCTGCTGCTTTGAGAGATGTCTAAGTTTATTTTTGATGTTGCCCCAGTCTGGCGGGGGCCCATTCCTGGGAACACATTCCTGCTGCAAACAAAGAACCTGCTTCTGTCTGTTCAGGCTGAGTTTTTCCTAGCTATGTGTAGGCCTTATACTCCACCGTTACCATTTACCTGCTGCTGCTGTCTGTCCTGATCCTGATGATTTTGGCCAAGCTGTGTGTAGGCCTTATACTACAGTGTTACCATTTCCCTGCTGCTGTCTGTTCTGTTCCTGCTAAGTTAGGCCCAGCTATGTGTATGCCTTATACTAACCCGTTACCATTTACCTGCTGCTGTCTGTCCTGATCCTGCTGAGTTATGTGTAGGCCTTATATAACCCAATTACCATTTACCTGCTGCTGCCTGTCCTGATGAGTTTGACCCTGGACTAAAGAGGCCTTACTGCAACCTTATAAGTTAAAATTACACAAAAACAAAAGAATATTAAAAAAACGGAAGCACACGTTAGAACAGAATTTTTATTTTATTTACAAACATGGCTCTAAGACAACTTTTTTAGTTGCTCATGCAGGTCCAACATCTTCTCCATCTATTTACGATGCAGCTCCTCCATCTTCCACATCTGATTCCGCATCTCCTGCTGCATCTGCCTCATTTTTTTAAATCAGTACTGTTAGGATAAAAAAAATATATGAAAATTACTTGCAATTCAGATTAAGAGGCATGGATACAGAATTATATTGCTATGTGCACATATTTACCTCCTGGGGGGGGTTGGTGACATCCTCGTCCTCCTCTTCTCCCTCATCAGGGTCTGGGGGGGGGGAATCCAGCTGCTGGGAGGGTCCAGCCTCTTCCTCCTACACCTCCACCACTTCGCTCACATCAGGTGGGGGTGGCACATCCTGCTGCTGGGGAGGGTCTGGCCTGTTCTCCTTCCTCCTCCTCGGGCAGACACCACTACCACCTCCATCTCGTCCGTCTAAGACCTGCGGTGGACGGAGGGAAGGGAAACCCCTGTAAATCATACATTGTTCAGAATTTAGACAAACAACTCATAACTCATAACAAATGCAAATTAGTGGGGGATGCATCTAATGTAATGATGGACAGGGCCTTTTACTGGAATACAGAATGATGATTGCAGTTTATGTATATATATATATATATATATATATATATGTATGTGTGTGTGTGTGTGTGTGTGTGTGTGTGAAACGTACTAAATCAGCCGGTTACATCATATATCTGTACCTCGCTGTGTGAAAAGGTTCAATATTCTAGGCTCAAAGTGTCGCACTCTAGTCAGCTAATTAATCGATACTCCCTGAGCAAAGGGGACCGGAGATTGTGACTTTGGGGTTTTCATAAGCTATAAGCCATAATCATCCACATTATAACAAATAAAGACTTGAAATCTCTCGCTCTGCCTGTAATGAGTCTCATCTGTTAGCTTCACCTTTTAAGTTGCATTGCTGAAATAAATGAACTGTGCACGATATTCAAATTTTTCGAGTTTCGCCTGTATATACACTGTGTATATATATATTGTCATGATTACTTAGTACTTGGTGTGAAACGTATGAAATCAGCCGGTTATATCATGCATCTTTACCTCACTGTGTGTATAAATATATATATACACATGGCGAGGTAGAGATGTATGATGTAACTCGCTGATTTGGATACGTTTCACACTAGGTACTAAGTAATGATTTGTAAAAAGGATGAAATACTTATTTGCATAACCTGTATATATACATTACAGAGTGTTGGCTAGAGATACAAAAGTAAATGTATGCATTGTACCTGGGCATATTCTGTCACGTATCTCAGTGATCCACCCAAAGTGCGTCCTCTTCAAATCTGACCAGTGATATGATGATCGCCATCGCTTTATGTTTGCCCTTGAACTCCCTCCGTAGCTCCTTCCTTATCTCCCTTCACAATGGCCTGCTTCTCTTCTTGGACCCGGGTCCTGGTCATAACCCTGCTTCAACATGCGCTGCAGGATAAAGATGCAAGCATATAATCCCAAATTTTTGAACTACGGTACAAGTATTAAAAATAATGTCCTCAACAACACAGCAAAAAGATTTCAGTACTTTGAAGGAGTAATATTTATATTTGATGTTACTGTAAGATGATTGGATTGGATTGCGATTGTATGTGTGTGGGGTCTGTCCAGCTGAGCAGAGATGTACCTGTCTAGTGAAGTGACAGTACGGTATGGGGTGTAAAGCTGGTTCGCCTCCCCATGGTGCACCCTTGGTAACGCTAAAATAACCAGCAATTGCTGGCGGTAAGACAAAGAAAGCTTCTCTTAATCCTGACCAACAGGACACAAACTATAATCTATAGACTGTGTGTGTGTGTGTGTGGTATATAGTGTGTGGCTAGGGTGGCCACTTGCAGAACCCCAAAAAGGAGGACACCACACCCGAAAAGGAGGACATCTTACCAGGTACGAGGGCACACAGAAGTTCAGAAGTAGAAATTGCTGCTGCTGAATTGACTTAGCAAAGTTGGCAGTGGGCCAGTGTGGCACTGACTGGCCCACACCCTGTCCTGAATACTGAGGCTAGCTGGGCTCACTGTGGGTGGCGCGCTCTGGCTGTTTGAGTGACTTCAGTCGTCATCGTGGTGTGATGGGGATGGTTTGTGACTGGTGAGTGATGCTCCTACATGTGTGGGCACATGGCTGCCAGAACGGGTCCTAAAGCTGTCCCAGTCATCTTGGGGTGATAGTTTCTTTACTCCATGTTCTCACAGCGCATCAATGATCTGGAGTCTATTAATTTAAATTTGTCATTGAGGCTTTTGGAAAGCTGGGTGACAACCAGTGCAGCATCTACAAGGGTAGTCACCCAGCTTTCTTAGAGTCCTCAGTGGCACTAGAGCAGAGAGATGCAGTCAGTCATATGTTAAGCCTGCACCCATGGGTGCTTGTCCTATAGTGTGTGGTATGGCTGGACCTGACGATGAGTGTACACACTGTACAGATTTGTACTGGACTATAGATCGTCTTTAGATCTGTAAAGGGAATATTTGTACAGCAGGTTTACATGAGCCAAACATTCATGAACTATCCTTTGATTAGTAGGGTTTATGATCTCCACTGATCAGCTGAGCGTAGGCAGGTGAGTGGGGCACAGAGCCGGACTGGGGATAAAACCAGCCCTGGAAAAAGTTGCATACCAGCCCCACAGCATTGCGTCATTATTTACTTGTTTATAATAGGGGAAAGCATTTATTTTAAAACACGTGTGTAAACACGAATATGAACTTTGCCCCACGATAGCTCTTTTGTAGAACCCCCATTGTTCATATTATCACAGTGTTTTCCCAACCAGGATGCCTCCAACTGTTGCAAAACTACAACTCTCAGCATGCTCAGACAGTGTTTTACCACGCCCTTTGACCCGCCCCTTTTTTGTTGGCCACCTATTTAATGATTGTTGCATGCAACATTTTACTTCACCAGCTATTTTAGATATTCTACGGCAGTCCTGTTACAATCCCCCCCAATGAGCCTTTCGACCAAATAATAAAAATATTTATAAAATCTGTTGCAAAAAAATATGTTGCAAAAAAATAAAAATAAATCTGCAATGTAAAATCGATAATAAAGATCAACTACAAACATAAACATATTTCACATAAAAACTTACAGTTACTTGGCCCTTGGGGATCTCGGACACCACTTCAACACTTTGGCCGGGGGCTCGGCCGAGCTGATGTTGTGTTATATCCTAATGAGACAGATTTCATAATAAGGATTCGGAGAAGGGGCAGAGGGATAGCAGAGCAGGGAGAGGATGGTGCTGCTACTAGGGGGTCATACCATGGGGGAGTAATAAAGCCCACCATAATGCCCCCCCAGTAGTAATAGTTCTCCTTATAATGTGCAAAACATAGCCCTTTGTAATGCCCCCAGTTGAGCTAATGTTCCCATAATGTGCCAATATAAAATACCCCTTCTCAGTGCCCCTGTAGATGACCGCCATAGTGCTCCCCCCCTTCCCCATAGTACCCACCATAATGTTTCCCAGTATAAAATGCCCCTATACAGAGCCCCCCAATATAAATACCCATTCTTTTTAGCCTCAGTAGATGCCCATATAGTGCCACCTAATAATCTGCCAGTAATAAGTGCCCCAATAGATGCCCCCAATCATGTGCCAGTAAGATGTGCCCCCATAGATGCCCCCAACCATGTGCTAGTAATAAGAGCCCTCCCACCATCATGTGCCAGTAGCCAGAGCCCCCCATATCATGTGTCAGTAGCCAGAGTGCCCCCCTTATCATTTGCCAGTAGCCCCCCCTTATCATGTGCCAGTAGCCCCCCCCCCCTTATGTGCCAGTAGGCGCCACTTATGTGCCAGTAGTCCCCCCTTATCATGTGCCAGTAGCCCCCCCTTATGTGCCAGTAGTCCCCCCTTATGTGCCAGTAGCCGCCCCTTATGTGCAAGTAGTCCCTCTTATGTGCCAGTAGCCGCCCCTTATGTGCCATTAGCCGCCCCTTATGTGCCAGTAGCCCCGCCCCTTATCATGTGCCAGTAGTCCGCCCCTTATCATGTGCCAGTATCCCCCTTATCATGTGCCAGTAGCCCCCCATATCATGTGCCTGCAGCCCCCCTTTATCATGTGCTCAGTAGCCCCCTTATCATGTGCCAGTAGTCCCCTTATGTGCCAGTAGGCCCCCTTATGTGCCAATAGCCCCTTATGTGCCAGTAGCCCCCCTCTATCATGTGCCAGTAGTCCCCCCTTATGTGCCAGTAGCCCCCCCTTATGTGCCAGTAGCCCCCTTATCATGTGCCAGCCCAGTAGTCCCCCCACTCTCTCATGTGCCAACCCAGTAGACCCCCCCTTATCATGTGCCAGCCCAGTAGTCCCCCCCTTATCATGTGCCAGCCCAGTTGTCCCCCCTTATCATATGGCAGCCCATTAGTCTCCCCTTATCATGTGCCATAGTCCCCCCTTATGTGCCAGTAGCCCCCCTTATGTGCCAGTAGCCCCCTTATCATGTGCCAGCCCAGTAGTCCCCCTTATCATGTGCCAGCCCAGTAGTCCCCCCTTATCATGTGCCAGCCCAGTAGTCCCCCCTTATCATGTGCCAGCCCAGTAGTCCCCCCTTATCATGTGCCAGCCCAGTAGTCCCCCCTTATCATGTGCCAGCCCAGTAGTCCCCCCTTATCATGTGCCAGTATTGTACCTATATGAAAAAAAAAAAACACTTATACTTACCTCCAGCGAGGCAATGCAGGCCTCTTCCGGCCTGTGCCCCTCGCTATACGGCTCCAGCGGCGCGATGACGTCATCGCGCCGCCTGCACCGCCCTCTGATAGGCTGCCAGCACTAGGCCGGGAGCCTATCAGAGGAACAGGAGGGGACACACCTCTCCCTCCCCTGCCGCAGCATAGACATCTGTATCGCCGTCCTGAGGACGGCGATACAGATGACTATGGAGATGAACGCTTCCACAATGGATGCGCTCATCTCCTGCTGCTGTGCCCTGCCGCCGGCCACCCCCACTTGTCACCAGGGCCGCGGCCTTGCGGCACTCAGGCCTGCCGGCCTAGCGGGAAATTTCCCGGTATCCCGACAGGCCAGTCCGGCCCTGGCGGGGCCTTGCCTTCTGCTGCTGCCACTGCACATGCTCAGTCTTATTCCCTTGTTGAACATAATAGGATGAACTGCTGTACCCCACAAAACAAGGAGGTTGGTTGTTGAATATTAAAATTGCTAATGGAATGGCAGAGAAGGAGTTAATATAATAAATCATTATATACTGTACTTACTGCCTGGCTGGCTCCGCTTGGATGATGGCAGAGAGAGAGAGCGAGGCGGATGAATGGGCGATGGGGTGGCACTGACAGTGACTGTACTGTATTAATTTAGAGCTGAGCACAGTGTGGTAGACTAATAGTGCTGTGTGCCTGTGAGTGTGACTGGCACCGCAGCTGCCGCAGCCACACCCGTCCCGTGCTCCTCTGACTGCAGGTCCCGCGCTGATTTAACGTTGACATAAGCGCGAAGATCCAATGTGTGGCAGGAAAATGGATGTGCAATGTGCATGTGAGATATATTTCTCTGCTGTCCATACATACATGCTACAGACATAGTGCTGTGATGTCACAACAATACTTAGTGCACCAATCAGTAATAAATACTCAGACCTAATAAAATGTGAAGTTTCATGTATGGCGAATAAATAGGCGCACGACTAGTGTAGATTTGTGCAAACGCGAATATATTGGCGCACTCTATCTGCATGTCAAGCTATTGTTGTGCCATGCATGCGAAATCAATGTAATGAAAAACAGTGCTGTAATGTAAAATTACTTACAGTGATCAGGAGTTCTTCCTCACACTCGCGGAAGTTGCTGCCAACCATTTTCTCCAGTCTCAGGAAACTTCTAGCGGCTTAGCAACTGTGAGCCACGCCTCTATTGCGCACGCAATACGAGCAAACTACATTGCCGATTTTTTTGCAATCAAGGAAAATATCGCAAATTCTTGAATTTGCAAATTTATGGCAAACATAGCGCTATAAATTCGTGAAATATTGCAAAAACAAATATTGCCTATGCCGCTTATAACTATTATTCCATAAAATGTATCTGTATAGCGCCACCTGCTGTTTGTTCTTTTCTTTGTTTCTCTTTCCAACTCGCAGAGGGGGTCGCACATGCTCAGTTCCATCCTTCAACTTCTACCAAGCATATCTGCTGTTAGAAGCTGTATCCGTTACAGGGAGAGAGCTACAGCAGAAATGACACATCCTCTTAGAAAGGAGATACCCCCTTATGCTGCAGCAAAAAGGGGCATGCCCCTGAGAAAGGACACGCCCCCTGAGCTGACATTTAATGCAATAAATGCACAGTGGTAATACATTTTAAAGGGGTTATCCCATGAATAATGTAAAAATATAAACATGTATTTTATTTATTATTTATTTTACTCACTTATATAACTCTAGCGTATTCCGCAGCGCTTTATAGATATTACCTAATGGGACTCACAATCTAAGATTTTTTATCAGTATGTCTTTGGAATGTGAGGAAACTGGAGAACCTGGAGGAAGCCCACGGAAACAGAGGGAGTACATACAAACTCCATGCAGATGTTGTCCTTGGTCGGATTTGAAACCAGGCACCAGCGCTGAAAGACACCAGTGCTAACCACTGAGCCACCGTGCTGCCCTGCTGCCCAAAATGAAATTCGGGCATCATACTGTATATACTGTATATATGAGACCAATTACATCAACGATGTAGTAAATTTGCATAAGAAGATGCATAATCTATATATCGGCGGTGGGGGGGGGGAGGGGTGAATACATCTCCCGACACCCAGGCCAATCAGCTGTTTGAAGAGGTAGCCACAGTCATACGAGCGCCGCTTCCTCTTCAAAATTACCTGTGCTCCGTCTCATTTGCAGCGTCCGCTCATTGGAATTACAACTTCAAGTCTCAATCATTTGGTAGCCATCTAGTGTAGGGCGCCTTCACACGCAAGCACATGGATTTCCGCAAGCCCCATTCAGGCAAATGGAACGGATTTTCAGTCACGGAAATTTCTGCAGCTAAATGTTCAACGTGTGAAGGCGCTCATTTATTTATAATCTAATTAAATGATCAATGCGCATAAAATTATTCCGCCACAAAATGATTTATTTCAAAATCTATATATATATATATGCTTCATTTCGAAATCTATATTTAATCCTAACGGATGTAAATCCAAATCCGTTCCCCTTTATTCAGGTCATCATTCTCTGGAAAGAATAAAAAGGAATGCACTGAGGAGAGCATTTATTGAATCAATCCGAAAAACTAAAAAGCTGGTTCTTTGAATGCTATTACCCAAAGACATAGGTCTGTTACATCGGCAGCCCGCTACCCACACTGCGTTACACACCCCACTGCAGCTGTTCTAGCGGCATGTACCCTCTGGGCCTCCTCTGATCTCCAGCAGCAGGTCCGGACTCTGAAATTCCTTGCTCAGTCCTCTGAGGCAGACCTCTACCTGCACTAGCAAACTACAGTAGACCTCTCCAATCTTCCTGTAGGGCGCCGGGTGCACGTGCTTCCCAATTATTAAGTGGCCAGCACTTGCGCACTCTAATCTTCAGCCCTGTGATACTTAAGGCACCTTCCCTTATGAAAGGATGCCTGAGCAATAAGTTAGTACAGCTTGCTAGTTCCTGCGTATGTGTGCGGTTCCATTTGCCTGCCTGTGTACTGATGTCTGCCTGTTTCCTGACTCTGACCTTCTGCTGTCTGACCTGACCCATGCCTGATTACCGTATTGACCCTTTGCTGCCTGCCCTGACCTAGGACCCATTTTATGGATCTGCATAGGTCTGTCCTTGACTACGCTTTTGTCTGCTCCCTCGGTGCTCCACATTGGTATCTCTGACCATCCCGTGGTTCAGCTGTCAACCATACTGGGACTACTCTAAGAGGTAGCAGCCTGGGGGCCCTGCAACAAAGTCCAGATCCTTGTATAGAGATTCAAGGTTGAAAACCAGGAGTCTGCCAGGATAACGCCCCTATGATTAGCCCAAAATCAAAATTGTGGGTTCCACACCCACTGCCCATAACAAGGTTTAAAGTCTTTCAGCAAAGTGCAGGGGTAGTTGCTACAGGTTTTATATTATGGTTCTACTGTATTTGAAAGTGTTTTGAATACAATATACAACATTTCTCCATGATAAAAAGAAAAAAAGCTGACTATTATATTATGTCTACCAAAGCTGTCATTTTGCACAGACCGCTCGCTGATTTTGGGAAGAGTTTAGCTAAGGAAATTTTTCTTACAGTGCTTGATGAAATGTAATATCTATTCAGAGTCTGGTGCCAAGTACCTGCCTTAACAAATGTGCATAATAATTGCTTTATGTACATAACTGGATGGATGAATTTTAGCATTTTTGTACAATAATGGGTCTAATTTTTTTTAGGTTCTATTACTTTTCTCATATATGTTTTTATATACGCTTTTTTCTAGTAAGAAATGTTGAACACATTCTTACGGATTTAGGAAGTGATTCTATTCATAGCAAATTTGTTATGATTTCCCCCCAAAAATTAGTTTTTGGTGATCCTGAAGTTTTTGGGATCAAAATACCATTTTATAGATCAGGATACAGATAAGCTGAAAAGATTAAGAAGGATGATCACATGATACCATCCCAGGTAACTTGCCCATAATGCCTTGCAGTCAGCCTCAGCCTTGTTGCTCTGGAATTGTATATGTACCATGGTTAGCACTCCCGCTGTTAACTCAAATTTCTTAACTAATTTCATTATCTTGAGACAAAAGCCATTGAAAAGCAATTGAAGGTGTTTGCTTAGATTAGATATCCAAACTCAGAAATCTCAGAAAAAAGGAATGCTAACCATGTGACATCTGTATGGCGCCCGCGTCATACAGAAGACTTCTGCTGCTAATGTCCACAATTAGCAGTAATACCGACCGTGGGCATTTAACCCCTCAGATGTCATAGTCAATTGTGACCACGGTGTCTCAGAGGGCTAAAACCCAGAAGTGTGCACTTCGGGGGAGGGGGCAACTCCCTCGAGCAGAGATCTGGGGAGGCGTTCATTCATAGTAAAGAGCCTGTATTAGGCTTCCAGGGTAATTATTTGTATATTACGGTTCAGACCAGCAGGTGGCAGCGCTTAACAGTGATTTCTGTATACAATAATGGAGCAAATTCCATTATTCTATAAAAATTGTTATCTGGGGTCCAATTGAGGAACTAACAAAAAGTAAACAAAAAAAGTAATAAAAAAAAAAAAAACATAAAATTCAAATCACACCCCTTTCCCCAAAATCAAAACTAAAATAAATAATAAAAAATAACATAAATAAAAATGGACAATTCACCATTTTTTCAGCACTTTAGTTCTCAATTTTTTTTTTATAAAAAGTGATCAAAAAGTCATACTCACCCCAAAATGGTATTTACATAAACTACGGATCATCCTGCAAAAATGAGCATTCACACATCTCCGTAGACATACCCTTTAAGAAAAGTTATGGGGGTCAGAATATGGCGGTGACAAGAAGGTTTGACTGTATAATGAAAGTTGTAAAAACAAAACCCATAAAACAGAATTGGCGGAATTGTGTTTTTTTTTCAAATTCCACCCCATTTTGAATTTTGTTTTCTTGCTTCCCACCACGCTGTATGCAATATTAAATGGTGGCATTAGAAAGTACAACTTGTTCTGCAAAAAAAAAGTCCTCATACGACTATGTGGATGGAAAAAAATAAAATATGGATCTGGGGAGGCAGGGAGCGAAAAATGAAAACGCAAAAAAATGGAAAATTGCTGTGTCAGGAAAGGGTTGAAGTTTTAGGCACTGTTTAAATGTATACAACTCATTTTATTATTAATATAAATTGCAGCTAGCCCCTGTGGAGCTGGTGGGAAGGATGGAGGTGGTAGTGGCCCTGATGAGGTGTTGTGTCACAGTGTACTCCCTTAGGCCCTTGTTCCCTTGGGATCAGTGCAGTGGAAAGGAGGTTTAGAGACTAAGGCCAAAAGTAAAAGATTGATAGTCTCTCTTTACTTTTGTGCAAAAGATAACTTGTAGTACGTCCATCAGTATTTACTACAAAGTACAATTTCTATCCCCAGATGATGATGTATGGTGGTTGGGGAAGTAGCAGCAAATGGCACGTCAGTTGTGTTATCTTGCTGGTGACTCTCCCTTGAACAGTTTTAGGCTGGTACTTGTGGATAAACGTAGGTGTCCACTGTGTAATACAGGCTTTAAGTTGGTATGGCCTGGATGTAATCTAGGTGATGGGCGTCTGAGCCATTGTCCTTCACCTGCAGCAGGGTCTGTAAAACTATGGTTTGCTGGTCACTCTGCTGACTGGAAACAATGTAGCTTTTCTGATATCTGGAGTTTTGGTATTCTTGAAGTCTCCCTGCATCAGAAACACTACTGATAGGTGAGGAACTTCAGAAAACACACCCATCACCCAAACAACCACTAACTCTAAAGTCTGGACATGACTGTGGAAACTTCAAAATACTTAACTTCAGCTATCCAACCTAACACCATATTCATTATTGGTACCAGAAATAGCACTTGGATTTGGTTGCTATTGAATGTACCTGAAGTTATAAATTGCATTTAGTAAAAGAGATTGCTCTACATTTACTTTTGGCCTCATTCTTTGATATTACAGTTGCAAGAAAAAGTATGTGAACCCTTTGGAATGATATGGATTTCTGCACAAATAGGTCATAAAATGTGATCTGATCTTCATCTAAGTCACAACAATAGACGTTCACAGTCTGCTTAAACTAATAACACACAAAGAATTAATGTTACCATGTTTTTATTGAACACACCATGTAAACATTCACAGTGCAGGTAGAAAAAGTATGTGAACCCTTTAATAATTTAATAAACTGGTTGAACCTCCTTTGGCAGCAATAACTTCAACCAAACGTTTCCTGTAGTTGCAAATCAGACGTGCACAACGGTCAGGAGTAATTCTTGACCATTCCTCTTTACAGAACGGTTTCAGTTCAGCAATATTCTTGGGATGTTTGGTGTGAATCGCTTTCTTGAGGTCATGCCACAGCATCTCAATCGGGTTGAGGTCAGGACTCTGACTGGGCAACTCCAGAAGGCGTATTTTCTTCTGTTTAAGCCATTCTGTTGTTGATTTACTTCCATGCTTTGGGTCGTTGTCCTGTTGCAACACCCATCTTCTGTTGAGCTTCAGCTGGTGGACAGATGGCCTTAAGTTCTCCTGCAAAATGTCTTGATAAGCTTGGGAATTCATTTTTCCTTCGATGATAGCAATCCTTCCAGGCCCTGACGCAGCAAAGCAGCCCCAAACCATGATGCCCACACCCCCATACTTCACAGTTGGGATGAGGTTTCGATGTTGGTGTGCTGTGCCTCTTTTTCTCCACACATAGTGTTGTGTGTTTCTTCCAAACAACTAAATTTTGGTTTCATCTGTCCACAGAATATTTTGCCAGTACTACTGTGGAACATCCAGGTGCTCTTGTGCAAATTGTAAACGTGCAGCAATGTTTTTTTGGACAGCAGTGGCTTCCTCTGTGGTATCCTCCCATGAAATCCATTCTTGTTTAGTGTTTTACGTATCGTAGATTCGCTAAAAGGGATGTTAGCATATGCCAGAGACTTTTGTAAGTCTTTAGCTGACACTCTAGGATTCTTCTTCACCTCATTGAGCAGTCTGCACTGTGCTCTTGCAGTCATCTTTACAGGATGGCCACTCCTTGGGAGAGTAGCAGCAGTGCTGAACTTCTTAATCGTAGGTCTTCTGAGAGCTCTTTTGTGTGAGGCATCATTCGCATCAGGCAATGCTTCTTGTTAAAAGCAAACCCAGAACTGGTTTGTGTTTTTTATAAGTCAGGGCAGCTGTAACCAACACCTCCAATCTCATCTCATTGATTGGACTCCAGTTGGCTGACACCTCACTCCAATTAGCTCTTGGAGATGTCATTAGTCTAGGGGTTCACATACTTTTTCCTTTGAATGTTTACATGGTGTGTTCAATAAAAACATGGTAACATTTAATTCTTTGTGTGTTATTAGTTTAAGCAGACTGTGATTGTCTATTGTTGTGACTTAGATGAAGATCAGATCACATTTTATGATCAATTTGTGCAGAAATTCATATCATTCCAAAGGGTTCACATACTTTTTCTTGCAACTGTACATTTCAACTGCACTGATACCCAGGGAGCAACAGCCTGAGGAAGTACACCATGACACAACACTTCATCAGGGCCACCACCGCTCTCATCCTCTACCCTGGCTCCTCCGGGACTTGCTGCAGAGGCCTGTTCCAGATGATTGTGAACCCCCAAGAACCTGCTCCCTAGACCTCAGTGGGGGGTTTCTAAAGCTACAGTGGACAACTGGTGATTAGTGGATTGCCGGACTGGCTTTGATTTAGAAATGCTCTATCTTCATGAGAAATCCCTTTAAATTGTAGTTTTCATTACAGTAGTTCTCAATTGCAGAAAGAATTTTCATCTTTATGGTCAGTGTTCTTGAGTAGGATATGGCTTAAAGAGGCAATTTTTTTTCTTTTTATATATTAGCAAATTATATATTTGGATATTCTATATATTAAAATTGTATTTAAAAAAAAAACAGATTTAAGGTTTTCTAGGGATCATTCACTCCATGAATTCTAGGAGTTCTGACTGTGTAACTTCCTCGTTTTACAGTCTGACATAAAAGGTGCTTTCACAAAAAAAACGCAACTTACGGAAAATTTATGAGTGGATTTCTGTGCAGATTTGTTGTCGATTTTTATGCGGATTACATGCCACATTTAATAGACATTCTGCATTAGAAAAGCTGCAAGATATTATTTGCGGAGCCGAATGTTATTCCCACAGCTAAACACAGGGCCGGGATTGGCGCTTTTTAACCCTATATGATAAAATGGGGGAAGTCTTTAAGTTGTGGATTTTCTAGTGGAGTTTTTACCATGTGTGAAGGCACCCTCTCAGTCAGCCCATCCCTGTAATGAGTCATTTAGAGCATCACACTAATCAATGCAATACACTTCTGTGGCCATCTTTATCTAGATCAAGAGAACAACAGTTCTGTCATACCATCAGGGGAGTAATAATAATACAGGGCCCTATCGCAAAAATGAATGTAAGAAATGAAAACAACTAAATAAGTAACATTGATTAAAGGTAGGCATAATAGCACTATATATCAGAAAACCCACATTTAGGGCTCATGCACATGACCGTAGGTGTCCTGTGCCCGTATTGCAGCTCGCAAACTGCGGGTCCACAATATAATAGTGATGAGCTTGAGGTGCCATATTCGTTTTCGCGATATTTCGCGAATATTCGTTAGAATATTCGTATTCTATCCTCAAGAAATCGAATATTCGTACGTTAGCTAATAATATGCGCATAATATGCGCATAGTTATACGCGTAATATGCGCATATTTATGCGAATTCGCAATTTCTAAATGTCTTTAGTGTTCAGTGGTGTACTGTTCACTGTTCAAATTATACAATAAATGTTTTGAATATTTCTCTATATTGCAATATAAAATCAGACTAGAACACAATGTTATTGCAATATAGCCTAGGCAATATTATTCATTTTGAATAGAAGATTTCGAAACTACTAATGCCTTATATCCGCTTTGTTTTTTACGAATATTATAGATATTGTAATATATATATATTTAATTATATATTTTTTTCTTTTTAACAGTAATTAAATCCCTCAAGGAGAAGGTTCAAGTCCTTCAGAGGGACCATGTTTCTCTGTTGAGGAAGTGCCGGAGCAGCACTGCCGCAAATTACGCCAGTTACGGGTGCAGTACTCCCACCAAATGGCTGTCGTGGAGGAGCAGCACAACAAGGCGGTTGGGGAGATACTCAACATTATTAATGTTCTGAAGGCCTTGCCTTAAGGCCATTTTACTTTTTTTTTGTTGTTATTTAAATATTATAAAAAATATTATTTTATTGTGATCTATAGATTGTGTGTTTGTTTTTATTTTATTAATTGAAGTTTTGCAATTCATTTCAAAACATTTGTTTACAGTGAGGCCCCTATACTATACACAAACTCATCAGTACACTGACAAACATCAACCGGAATGTAATTAAAAATTGGCATTTTTTGTCCCACCCAGAAGTTCAACGACATATTTATAATAGCAGTAGTCCTTGATAATCGTTGAGTATGTTGCCTACACATAATTATTAAGCAATTGGATAATATGAGCATTTATGGTTGTTGTAGGCCTTATAATCCACCGTTAATCTCTTATTTCGAACTAATTGTGTATACCCCACAAAAAAAAAAAAAGTAAATATAAGTAAAATGGTAAAGGCATGTTGTAAAAACTAAACAGCACGTATCCGTAATAGTGCACTTATTACAAAAAAAATTTAAATGTCCCTGGCATTGCTTCCGCCAAACA